>NW_027182169.1:20000-21111 GCF_029961685.1 Aristolochia californica | reverse complement strand
CGCTTGGTTTCCACTTGGGCTGTAGATGTAACCAACCCGCTATTAAGGATATGGCAGAAAGAAATAATAGAAAAAGAGCTCCAGTATAAAGATCCTCATTGGTACGTAAGCCGATTGTATACCACCACTGATAAACACCGGAATAAGCGATATTCACTGGCCGAGAGCACCCCCTCGAGTAAAAGCTTCTACCGCCGGTTGACCAAAATGAGGATCCCAAATTGCATGAGCAATTGGTCTTACATGTAAAGGGTCCTGTACCATGACTCAAAATTTCCTTGCAAGCTACATGAAACAGATTTCCGGAAGTCCACAGAAAGATTATTGCTAACTGCCCGAAGTGAGAAGCAAAAATGTTCTGATAAAGACGTCCCTCAGTAATATCATCATGACTCTCGAAATCATGTGCGGTAGCAATACCAAACCAAATACGACGAGTAGTGGGGTCCTGAGCTAAGCCTTGGCTAAACCTTGGAAATCTTAATGCCATAATGCCTTTCAAATCCTCCTAGCCATTATCCTAGTGCAATAATTCTTGCTAAGAAGAATGCCCATGTTGTGGCAATTCCGCCCAGAAGGTAATGGGTTACTCCTACAGCGCGTCCTTGTACAATGCTCAAGGCTCTAGGCTGAATAGCAGGAGCAACTTTTAATTTGTTATGAGCCCAAACGATGGATTCAATGAGTTCTTGCCAATAACCACGGCCGCTGAATAGAAACATTAAACTAAACGCCCAGACAAAATGAGCGCCTAGGAAAAAAAGGCCGTATGCGGATAATGAGGAACCATAAGACTGAATTACCTGAGATGCTTGTGCCCATAAGAAATCCCGGAGCCACCCATTAATAGTAGTGGAACTTTGCGCAAAGTTCCCCCCCGTGATATGAGTTACCACCCCTTGATCACTTATACTGCCCAAACATCTGACTGCATTTTCCAACTGAAGTGGAATATCACTACCGAATGGAATTGTACATCCAGAATAGGCCTAAGAAGACATGATCCCAGGCGGATACTTGGCATGTTCCCCCTCTTCCGGGGGCCGTCACAAGGGAAACGAAACCCAAGATTTGCTTTATCAGGTATCAATCGTGAGCTACGAGCAAATAG
>NW_027182169.1:5000-15000 GCF_029961685.1 Aristolochia californica | reverse complement strand
TAACCATAGTATAAAATACTATAGTATAGTATAGAGTTTGTGGATTCGTCCCAATTCATTGGTTGTTTAATCCGGTATACGGTATAAATATCCGAATAAGATGGAGAGGGTCGTCGTCTTGACAAAGATGAATAGATAGTTTTTTTAATATTAAGTTAATATTAAATAAAAAAAAATGTGTTTTTATCCCTCGAGCCTCGAAGGAAGATCTTTGTTTGACGAAAAGTTTTCGATTTATAATAGATCGGTCGTACCTTTATTGTATTGCAATAAAAAATTCAATAAAATAATATGAATGACTCGCTATTCACCGGGTTTCCGGGCAATAATCCTAAGATTCTGTGGGAAAGGTGGCCGAGTGGTTCAAGGCGTAGCACTGGAACTGCTATGTAGGCTTTTGCTTACCGAGGGTTCGAATCCCTCTCTTTCCGTACCTTGACCTACACCTAATTTACCAACGTTACCAACCACAATGTATCAAATAACAATGGATACCATTATTCCAAGAGTAGGGCCTTTGCTTTCTAGTGATTCTCTATTGCCAATTACTGTGGTAGATAAAATATCGGATCGGAAAGGGTGGACAAGGAATGAGAATCTGACCGCGGATCCACTTGGGATACGAAAAGGATACGAAAATGGGGGAAAATCCGGATTAAATCCCTTAACTTAGTTCTATTTACTTTGTTTGGTGAAACAGGGTAGACAAAATTGTATTGTCCAAAGCTTAATTATTTTATTTTAATTAAGTTTAAGTCTGACGGGAATAATATTCCACGACTAGTAATTCATTGATTTTTAAGCCGATCCATTTACTATCTATTATTTGATTTACTATTCCTTTATATTGGAATGAGTCAAGAGTCAAATGTTTTGGCAATTCCTCGCGGGGAGATGAATCCACATAATTTTGAATCAGAGCTCTGGATCTTTGTTCATCTCTCGTAGTAATAATATCTCGGGGTTTACACCGATAACTTGGGATATCTACTATACGACCATTAACTAAAATATGTCTATGGTTAACTAGTTGTCTAGCTCCAGGAATGGTCGAAGCCATACCCAATCGAAAAAGGATGTTATCCAAACGCATTTCAAGTAGTTGTAGTAAAACTTGACCTGTTGACCCTTTGGCTTTCCCAGCGATACGAACATATCTAAGCAATTGCCGCTCTGTCAGACCATAATGAAAACGCAATTTTTGTTTTTCTTCTAGACGAATACGATATTGAGATCTTTTCCCGGAACGCGGTTGGTTTCTAAGATCACTTCCGGATCTAGGTCTTTTACTAGTGAGTCCCGGTAAAGCCCCCAGACGGCGTATTTTTTTGAAACGAGGCCCTCGGTAACGAGACATAAAGACTCCTTATTTTATTGAAATTGGATTTCACAGAATAAAAAAATTAAGACTGAACTAAACGATAAACGAAGCTAAACTCGCTGAAATACTATAAAGAAGAATGAGATGAATTGTCTCAATAACCAGATTATTTTATATAGTTATATATAGGAAGTTAAGTATCCCTTTCTTGTTCTGTAGAGATCTAACAGCTTCAATCCATTTTTTATTCTTTTTTATTCATAGTTGGGAGTTCCCGTAACATACTATGTTGACCCGACATTTGGAGAAAATTGAAAAGTCTTTTCAATTTCTCTTGATCTCAAGGAGACATTATCAATATCAATATCAATCATGGAAAAAATCGAATAAATGGAAAAGCCGGCTATCGGAATCGAACCGATGACCATCGCATTACAAATGCGATGCTCTAACCCCTGAGCTAAGCGGGCTCACATAACAGAAATAGTGCATAGGATTTCGGGAAACTACTGGGACTTAGCTATTAGTAATTAGCTATTTATTTATTTTTTTATTTTATTTATCTATTTATTTATCTATTATTAATATCTATTATTAATAATTAATATAATTATAATAAATAAATAAAGAGTAGTTTGTTTTTATTATTATTATAATTATTATTAATTATTATTATTATATATAATATATATATATATAAATACAATTATATAAATACAAATACAATTATATAAATACAATATCAATATTATATTAATAATACAATATTAATATTAAATAGAATATAATATTAATTATGACAACATTAATATTAATAATGTAATTATTAATATTAATGTTGTTATGTAATAATAAATAATAATATAATATTAATATATTATATTATTAATATTAATTAGATTATATTATGATTATGTAATATTAGTAATATTAATTACTTAATCTTAATAAAATAAACTAAAAAATAAAAATTAGCTTAGTTATATATTCTATATATAGTTATAGAAATTTAGAAATTCTATTTATTTACACTATAGGAATTCCTATAGTATAGGAGATCCTTCCTAAGGAAAGGATAAGATAAAGGAAAGGATAAGATAAAGATAAGGCTGCAGTCCAGAGCATAATGAGACATTCCTCTGGTTTCATTCGGAAAGGGAGGGGATAAGACGATAAAAAAAGAATGAATATCGACCGTTCCAGTATTCCAAATAGCGCTAAAAAAATAAGGGGTGTAAAGACATATATATATATGTGACGTGGGATATATCCATCCATATTGAATTGCGGATACATCAATGATAGAATCATTTCTGATTGGATCATATCAAATATGGGCCCGCCACTCCGATAGGGATGAAAGAAGCTGGTCAAGAAATATAATAGGGACACACCTCTTTGATATAGGAATAAGGGCCTGTATCTAATGAATTCAACGGCTCCAAGATAAATGAAAGAAAAGAAGGGGGGGTCACAATGTGATTTCTTTCTCATAAGGAAGAGGGAGGGGGATATGGCGAAATTGGTAGACGCTACGGACTTGATTGGATTGAGCCTTGGTATGGAAACCTACTAAGTGGTAACTTCCAAATTCAGAGAAACCCTGGAATTAAAAATGGGCAATCCTGAGCCAAATCCTGTTTTCAGAAAAAAAAAAGGATAGGTGCAGAGACTCAACGGAAGCTGTTCTAACGAATGGGGTTGACTTTACTACATTGGTAGAAGAATCCTTCTATCGAAACTCCAGAGTGGGATGACCCTAGATATGTACGTATACGTACTGAAATATCAAAGATTAATCACGACCCGAATCCATATTTTTTTTTTCTAAAAATTTCAGAATAATAATTTCAGAAGCAGAAGGAAGAATCGAATAGTCAGTGATCAAATCGACTATCACACCAGAGTCTGATAGATCTTTTTAAGGATGTCTGATAGATCTTTTTAAGGATTGATTAATCGAGTGAGACGAGAATAAAGATAGAGTCCCATTCTACATGTCAATACTGACAACAATGAAATTTATAGTAAGAGGAAAATCCGTCGACTTTAGAAATCGTGAGGGTTCAAGTCCCTCTATCCCCAATAAAAGGCCTATTTGACTCCCTAAGCATTTATCCTCTTTTTTTTTTATCAGTGGTTCAAAATTAGATATGTTTTTCACTTACTCTACTCTTTCACAAATGGATCCGGCCAGAAATCTTTCTCTCTTCTCACTGTGATAGATATGATATACGTACAAATGCCCATCCATATATGGATGGGCAAAGAATCTCCATTACGGAACCTTTCACAGTTCATATCATTACTCTTACACTTACATTTACAAAGTCTCCTTTTTGAAGATCCAACAAATTACCGACTTTATTTAGGTAAGTTAATGCTTTTTGAGTCCCTTTCATTGACATAGGCCCAAGCTTTCTTTTTCTTTTAGTAGGATCATGCATCGAGAATGGTCGGGATAGCTCAGCTGGTAGAGCAGAGGACTGAAAATCCTCGTGTCACCAGTTCAAATCTGGTTCCTGGCACGTGGTTAATGTATCGAATAGATAAGATACTCATACAAATAAATCAATAGAGTCAGAACCCATATTAATATTATTTAATATTATATGCGTTAATAGTCCAGAGCATAATACATATTTATCCATCTACATCTAGATGTATAGATAGACGCCTCCGTCTTGTAGATGGGTAAAAAACGAGTAGATGGGTAAAGATATGAGTAAAGAAAATAATTGGATTCCGTTCCCTCCTCTTTTTTGTTTGTTTGTTCATACTGTATCTCTTCCCGCACAAAAAGAATGTTAATACTTCATACATATCCGAAGTCGAAGTTAGTTGGTCGAAAACCCTAAAAGACTAGTCTGGAGGAGTTGAAGGATAGGAAAAGGCAGGGTTCATTTCAGAGACAGTCCAAAAAATCCGATCCTTTTTTATTTTATTTAATTTCTGAATTTTTCTTTTTTTATTTCAGAATTTACGATTTTATTTCATATTCTATTTCTTCACTTTCCCATTTATTCACTCCCTTCTATGCAGCTTTCCGTGGCCCCATCTAAGCGATGCGCGCGGTACAAAGTTCATGGTGCAGAACTCTTTTGATTCATCCTACAGGCTCTGCTCATCTGAAATGGGACTCTTCAAAATTTGAGAATCTAAATGAAGCTTCTTTAGCAGCCCATCCATAGTACGAATGAAAGGCCAGTTACTCCGTTTCATCTAGAACAGAACGTAAAAAGATTCCTTGAATATCTGGAGTCGTATAAGTGAAGATTAGTTTCTTATCATTCATCTTATCATTCAATGAGCATCTTGTATTTCATAGAAATTGGGGGTAATATAATCCTTACGTAAAGGCCAGCCTAGCCAACTTTCGGGCATCAAGATACGTTTCAGGCGTGGATGATTCTCATAAGCGATTCCCAACATATCATAGGATTCCCGCTCTTGAAAGTCTGCGCTTTTCCAAATCCAGAAAACAGACGGGATTCTAGGATTCGTCCTTGGGGCAAATACTTTTATGCATACCTCTTCGGGTTGATCCACACCATACTGTATTCTCGTAAGATGATACACGCTAGCTAACAATCCGCCTGGTGCTACATCATAGGCACACTGGGAACGTAGATAATTGTAACCATATACATATGAAATGACAGCAATGGAGTACCAATCCTCGGGTTTTATTTGTAAAGTCTCTATTCCTTGGTAATCGAAGCCCAAAGATCTATGAACTAGCTCATGCTTGACTAGCCAAGCGGATAAACGACCCTGCATCTTCTTGATCTCTCCCACATTTGTATGAGTATTTCAAATTGCCGATGAAATTTATGAAGATTGACCCACTGCTTGTTATCCTGGACAACACAAAAGCATCCTGCCTTTCCTAATTCAATAATTCGTGGGAAGACACTGAACTTTTGTATTTGAAAAATGCTTCAGAAGGTATCTCTGAAGTAGATGGGGACTGGTAGAGTAATCCTTGATCATAATTTCCAGTATGAGTACTTCGCTCAACATGAAACTTGTGATTGGTAGTAAAATATCGATTTTCCTGTTGAGACCCAATTCTATCTTCATAGATTTCTCGAGAGACTTTCTTACGAAGTTTCGTTATAGCATCCATAATTGCCTCTGGTTTGGGTGGGCAGCCCGGCAAATAGACATCCACAGGAATTAGCTTATCGACTCCCCGAACGGTACTATAAGAATCGGTACTAAACATCCCCCCTGTAATGGTACAAGCTCCCATAGCAATGACATATTTCGGTTCAGGCATTTGCTCATATAATCTCACTAAAGAAGGAGCCATTTTCATTGTTACCGTGCCGGCTGTTAAAATTAGGTCCGCCTGCCTAGGACTTGATCTTGGTACCTAGCCCATAACGATCAAAGTCGAATCGAGATCCTATTAATGAAGCAAACTCAATGAAGCAACAACTGGTACCGTAGAGAAGTGGCCATAAACTGGAGAGTCTTGACCAATTCGAGAGGTCATTCGGTGTAGTTGAAATAACTGAATTTTGGGCTGTTCGGTCAAGTAACGGAAATTCAATAGAATTCATAACTGTCTCAATGTAACCTTTTCCTTCTTTTTTATTGTCTGAGGATTCAGGGGTTAAGACCATTCCAATGCTCCTTTTCGCCATGCATAAACTGAACCAACAATTAGGATAAGCACGAAAATGAAAGCTTCTATAAATACGGATAGACCCAATACATCGAAACTCATTGCCCATGGATAAAGAAAGACCGTTTCAACATCAAAAACAACAAAAACTAGAGCAAACATGTAATAGCGGATTCGGAATTGTAACCAAGCATCCCCCATTGGTTCTATACCCGATTCATAACTGGAGAGCTTCTCCGGTCCTTCACTAATCGGGGCTAAAACTCCGGAAATAAAAAATGCCAAAATAGGAATAACACTTGATATTATCAGAAATGCCCAAAAAATATCATATTCGTGAAGCAGAAACATAGATGCACTCCTATTAATGTGGAATATACCGAATTAGTCAATTCGAATTTTAATTGTCAATTTATTCATAACTATTTAGTCGAAACACCAATTAGGGTGGAACCACGTAGTTTCATTTGTTTGCTATGAATCATGTCTCGTTTCAAGATTCATCCAACGGAATCCCACTTACATTTACTTCGATTCCATTCAGGATGTAGACATATTATGTTTTTATACAAAAAAACTCTCTCACTTTGTTTTGTTTCGGATTTTCTTAAAATAAAAAAGTAATTAAAGACTATTTGAAATAATATGAAAATAATATGAATATTATTTCTATTCATAAAATCATAAAAAAAAAATATTAAATATAAATATATAACATAACAATGTTATATTAATATATTAATTAATATTTAAATTAACAGAAAATTCAAAATATGAAATTGAATTAATATTTAATATAATATAAATATATATTATATCAAATTTCTAATATAATTTGAATAATAATAGAATAAAAATTCTAATAAATAATAAGCCTGGCTTGGGTAAATTTTTCTCTCTTTTTTTTTTTTCTTTTATAATATCACAACACAAATAGTCAGATGTAGTAGAATGCCTAGGGATTTCTATCTTAGGATTTATGGTATATTCCACTTGGTTTGTGTTGATGTATTCTTTTCATTAGGGTCTGGTTAGAGGATCGTCATTCTGTCTATTGATTCGATACAGATACGGAAATAGAATGCATCGGCCAATTAGATTCTCTCCCTTTGTCCCAAATTTATACTTAATTGATTTGATTCAATCTGTTAAATTGTGAGAAATCCTTCCATATTTCCATATAAACTTCCATATTTCCATATAAATAGATATATAACAACTCATGGATTCCTATACCAAATTATAGACTTTTGACTTGTACTCCCTACCCCCGATGGTCCCCCTAGAGAGAATAAAGAATCGAGTTATTTAATTAGACTTAGAATAGAAGTCTTGAAGAAGTCATTCCATTTCGGACCAATTTCTAGGACTCAAAATCGCGATTTGAAATGATTTGAAATACTTGTTAATAACATCTGATAAGACTACCCAAGGGGTTAGGTTTCGTGACAATAAAAAGGTTTGTTTCCTTTGAAGTAAACCTACACAATGGAGTGTACCACAGTCGTAGAATCGGCTGAATCATAAATGATCCGCATAAGATACTTCTAATGGAATCAGGCGTTGTTGAACGATTCGACAGACCAAATCCAAAAATAGACTCATAGAAATAGAAGAGGGTGCAAACGTTGATACGTTTAGGTTATAGGTTAGCGTCCATTTTTTATCTCTGAAACAATGCACTGCATTGGAGTTATTGTGGAACAACAAAGCGATGAGTCAGAAGGATCCCCAGCCCGTGCAAGTTCAAACAGGCCCCCAATCTTCTTGCTTGCATAAAGTCTGTATCGGAAGGAAGGACCAGTAGAATTGGAATGATGAACAATTGAATTAGATTAGGTTGGAATAAAAAAAAAATAAGTATTGTGCAGAAACAGAAGACTACTTGCTTTGCCAACCCACCGCGCGGGCCAGCCACAAGCACTAATGTGAGAAAATGAGAGCTACACAAAAATGTCAAAATGACACGGATGTCAAAATATATAGGGCTATACGGACTCGAACCGTAGACCTTCTCGGTAAAACAGATCAAACTGAGTATTATCTAAATGATTCGAACTGTTTCAAAGACCCAACATGCATTTTTTTTGCATTGGGCTCTTTCGTTAACTGATATAAGAATCGGCTAGTCCACCATACTTTTTCTTGACAGGAAGATAACGAGATGGTTCCACGTGCTCTGATTCATTTTTTGTATTCTGATCCAGGAGCAATACCAAAGTGTTTTCAAAGAAGGATTGCCTTGACGTAGGTCTGCCTCCGGCCTAGATCAACCTAAGTTAGGTTGAGTCTCTATCGCTCCGCTCAAAGAGTCAAATATGATACTTCATACACCTTAAAGCTCATAGGGCGAAAAGAGGTTATGTTATTTTGAGGTCCTTATACCCATTATGCCTAGCATTGAATAGACTAGGTATTCACCTTATCAATTATCAAATCAATGATGGGTTCTATTTTAAATTGGTACCTGAATCGGACCGAACCAAAGATTTGTCAGGCTATTGTTCTCTTGTTCCCTCGAATCCATGGAGTAAGACACCGATTTATCAATAAGATCAATTCTGTTGATTGCATGATGAACTCCCCTGAAAAAGCATTGGCGCGCGTGTAAACGAGGTGCTCTACCTAACTGAGCTATAGCCCTTGTCATAGATATCTTAACATCTAGATAATATCTTGTCAAGATGGATATTCTATGGTCCCATATGATAGCTCTCTGACCCCTTTACTGACAAAGATTGGTATTGCTTAGAAGTAGTATTCCATCTATAATGCCCATGCGAGGGGTCTTCCTTTTTTTTTTCTTTGTGATGATAAATGACCTACTTAACTCAGCGGTTAGAGTATTGCTTTCATACGGCAGGAGTCATTGGTTCAAATCCAATAGTAGGTATAACTTATTAGATACCGGAGTCAATGGTCTCTAATAAGTTTTTCTACCCACCCTTTCCTATTTTTTAATTAATCTTTTACCCTTTCCCTATTATCCTCCCACTATTCATACTTTATGTTTGTATTTTTTTCCTTGCATCAGATTACACTTGATTGTATCCAATTGGTGGAATCCAAATAAGGTGTATAAACGGAGCTTCTTTTGATTATTCTGATGCATCGACGATTACGAAAACGAAATAGCATTGACAGCCTCTACGCGTGTCCTAGCTCGTCTGAGAGCTAGATTCGCCTCAATTACCTGTCTCTTGCCTTCAGCTTTACTCAAGTTAGCTTCCGCTATTTCAAGAGTTCGCTGAGCTTCTTGCGGATCAATGTCACTACCCCTCTCACCATCATTTACTAAAATGGTGATCTCATTATTGCCTATTCTAGCGAAACCACCCATCAGAGCCATCGTTACCCGTTGATCGTTAAGGCATATTCTCAAAATACCTATATCTACTGCTGTGGCAATAGGGGCGTGATTTGGTAATACACCAATTTGGCCACTATTAGTAGATAAAATAATTTCTGTCACTTCTGAATCCCAAATAATTCGATTAGGAGTCAGTACACAAAGCTTTAGGGTCATTTCTTCAATTTGCTCTCCACATCTAAGTTCATAGCCTTCGCGGTAGCTTCATCGATGTTACCTACCAAATAAAAGGCCTGCTCGGGAAGACCATCTAATTCTCCGGAAAGGATCAGTTGAAACCCCCTAATTGTTTCTGCGAGACCAACATATTTTCCTGTAGAACCGGTAAAAACTTCTGCTACGAAGAAGGGTTGTGATAAGAAACGCTCAATTTTTCGTGCTCTTGCTACGGTTAAACGATCCTCTTCAGATAATTCGTCCAACCCAAGGATAGCTATAATATCCTGAAGTTCTTTGTAACGTTGTGAAGTTTGCTTAACTCTTTGCGCAGTTTCATAATGTTCTTCGCCTACGATCCTAGGTTGGAGCATCGTTGACGTTGAATCTAAAGGATCCACTGCTGGATAGATGCCCTTGGCAGCTAATCCTCTTGATAGTACGGTAGTAGCATCTAAATGTGCAAATGTTGTAGCAGGGGCAGGGTCGGTCAAATCGTCCGCAGGTACATAAACTGCTT
>NW_027182168.1:2500-21140 GCF_029961685.1 Aristolochia californica | reverse complement strand
GGTCTGAATGCTACATGAAGAACATAAGCCAGATGACGGAACGGGGAGACCTAGGATGTATAAGATCCTAACATGAGTGATTAAGATCCTAACATGAGTGATTAAGATCCTAACATGAGCGATTCGGCAGATTTGAATTCCTATATATCCACTCATGTGGTACTTCATCATACGATTCATATAAGATCCATCTGTCTAGATATCATCATATACATCCAGAAAGCCGTATGCTTTGGAAGAAGCTTGTACGGTTTGGGAAGGGGTTTTTTTTGATCAAAAAGAAGAATCTACTTCAACCGATATGCCCTTAGGCACGGCCATACATAACATAGAAATAACACTTGGAAAGGGTGGACAATTAGCTAGAGCAGCAGGTGCTGTAGCGAAACTGATTGCAAAAGAAGGTAAATCGGCCACATTAAGATTACCATCTGGGGAGGTCCGTTTGATATCCAAAAACTGCTCAGCAACAGTCGGACAAGTGGGTAATGTTGGTGTGAACCAGAAAAGTTTGGGTAGAGCCGGATCTAAGTGTTGGCTAGGTAAGCGTCCTGTAGTAAGAGGAGTAGTTATGAACCCTGTGGACCATCCCCACGGGGGCGGGGAAGGGAGGGCCCCAATTGGTAGAAAAAAACCCACAACCCCTTGGGGTTATCCTGCGCTTGAAGAAGAACTAGGAAAAAGAAAAAATATAGTGATATTTTTTTTCTTCGCCGCCGTAAATAAGAAGATAGGAGGGCGAACGACGGGAATTGAACCCGCGCATGGTGGATTCACAATCACTGCCTTGATCCACTTGGCTACATCCGCCCCTGCCCTTTCTTTAACTAAAAAAAAAAAAGGAGTAATCCCGCTGTGGCGCGTTCACTAACACTAAAAAAAAATCCTTTTGTAGCTAATCATTTATTAAGAAAATTGAGAAGCTGAACACGAAGGAGAAAAAAGAAATAATAGTAACTTGGTCCCGGTCGTCTACCATTATACCCACAATGATCGGCCATACAATCGCTATTCATAATGGAAAGGAACATTTACCTATTTATATAACAGATCGTATGGTGGGTCACAAATTGGGAGAATTCGCACCTACTCTTACTTTCCGGGGACACGCGAGAAACGATAATAAATCTCGTCGTTAATGAAGTAAAAAGGGTGCTCATCATTCAGTGTTGGGAGGTAAACCTTATGGCAGGTGTGCGGAGGACTAGCAACCAAACGTATAAGAAAAAGAGTAATAAGATCAAGAGTAGACAAGTGCAAGCTTTAGCTAAACATAGATATATATGTATGTCTGCTCACAAAACACGAAGAGTCATTGATCAAATTCGCGGACGTTCTTATGAAGAAACACTTATGCTACTGGAACTCATGCCTTATCGAGCATCCTATCCTATTTTAAAATTGCTTTATTCTGCAGCAGCAAATGCTAGTCATAATATGGGTTTCAACGAAGCAGATTTATACATTAGTAAAGCGGAAGTCCATGAGGGTGCTATCATGAAAAGGTTAAAACCCCGAGCTCGAGGACGTAGTTATCCATAAAAAAACCCACCTGTCATATAACAATTGTATTGAAAAATACTACTGAGAACTTTACTAATGAAGCCTAAGGGTTGAAGGGTTTAAGGGTGGTATAATAGAAAGATATTAAAAGGAGAAAGAGAGAGAAAAAGAGAGATGGGAAAAAAAATAAATCCACTTGGTTTCCGACTTGGTACAAATCAGAATCATCGTTCCCTTTGGTTCGCACGACCAAAAAGTTATTCGAGGGATCTCAGGAAGATGAAAAAATAAGGGATTGTATCAAGAATTATGTACAAAAAAATAGGAGAATATCCTCAGGTTTCGAAGGAATTGCACACATAGAGATTCAAAAAAAATCGATCTGATCCAGGTCATAATCCATATTGGATTCCCAAATTTGTTAATCGAGGGTCGAACACGAGGAATCCATGAATTACAGACCGATGTAAAGAAAGGATTTCATTCTGTAAACCGGAGACTTAACATTGCTATCACAAGAGTTACAAAACCTTATGGGAAGCCTAATATTCTTGCGGAATACATAGCTCTACAATTAAAGAATAGAGTTTCATTTCGAAAGGCAATGAAAAGGGCTATTGAATTAACTGAGCAAGCAGATACAAAAGGAATTCAAGTGCAAATTGGAGGGCGTATTGATGGAAAAGAAATTGCGCGTGTCGAATGGGTCAGAGAGGGTAGGGTTCCCCTACAAACCATTCGAGCTAAAATTGATCATTGTTCCTACCCAGTTCGAACTATCTATGGGGTATTAGGCATTAAAATTTGGATATTTGTGGATGAGCAATAATGGACCTTTCATTCTTTTGCCATTCTATCCGACAATATAAATGAAAAAGAGTTTCATCAGTCTTTTACCTTGAATCAAAATGAGCAATTCTGATTCTTTCTAATTCTTAATTCTATAGGTTGAATAAAAAATTCAATTGACCATTTGGTAGAATTGCTATGCTTAGTGTGTGACTCGTTGGTTTTTTCTTTAGAGTTGGGATTAAAAAAAAAAAAAAACAATACAATAATACGCAGACTGATCCCCAACTAATAACTATAGAACTAATAACCTACTCATTGCTTCGTATTATCGGGATCCAAGAAATCAGTCACTATATGATGTGACGATCGTATAGTTGTAGCAACTGAAATATTTTTCTTTTCCACATAATGGAAAAATCAAGCTGATTATGGGTTGAAAATAAAAAAAAAAGAGAGATGTGGGTAAATGGAAAGATGAGAGAAAGAGAGCAGGAGAATCTCAATGATATAGAATTCCAATATGTATGGCCTATGAATCATCTTATAAAAAGCAGTGTAATAAAGCATTAATGTGGATTCGCCCATAATTCGATGAATCCGATTCGGTTCATATTTAAAATGATAATAAATAATAAAATAATAAGGAGCCTTAAGTCAATAGAGACTGAGAAGATTGACTCTGGAACGGATTTAATTGGAAGCTCCATTGCATATAGTTCAGGCCTAGCCATTAACGAAGAAGCTATGGGAACGACGGAACCTGTGACTGCAGAAGATTCTATTGGCAAATGAATCCTAATTATTCATTGGGTGGGATGGCGAAATTGACCAGTAACCAATTGATTTATTCCGGGAAGTCGTGGGTTAACCCTGCCTAGAATGGGGCCCCGGATGACAGAGTAAATATTCGCCCGCGAAAGAAACACTTATTGGATTGCAAAATTTTTTGCTATTCAGTAAAGGTCAAAACAAGGATTCGGTATAAAAATGAAAGGCATTTTCCACGAAATAAACGTCCTATATCCTATAAAAAAATCGATATCGATAGATATATATCTAGCTATATATACAATACAAGATATACGGATTCCCGCGTATAACAAACAGATTAAATTAAATATCAAAAAATCCCACGATTTTTTGTAATATTCATGCAATATTCATTATTCATTAAATAATGTGCATCGAATATTATTGAATCGTTTCATTCGCGAGGAGCTGGATGAGAAGAAACTCTCATGTCCGGTTCTGTAGTAGAGATGGAACTGAGAAACAACCATCAACTATAACCCCAAAAGAACCAGATTCCGTAAACAACATAGAGGAAGAATGAAGGGAATCTCTTATCGAGGCAATCATATTTGTTTTGGTAGATATGCTCTTCAGGCACTTGAACCCTCTTGGATTACATCTAGACAAATAGAAGCAGGGCGGCGAGCAATGACACGATATGCGCGCCGCGGTGGAAAAATATGGGTACGTATATTTCCCGACAAGCCTGTTACCCTAAGACCCACAGAAACACGTATGGGTTCCGGGAAGGGATCTCCCGAATATTGGGTATCCGTCGTTAAACCGGGTAGAATACTTTATGAAATGGGCGGAGTATCAGAAACTGTAGCTAGAGCAGCTATGTCAATAGCTGCATCCAAAATGCCTATACGAGCTCAATTCATTATTGCGGGATAGGGGTGTGGAAACAAAGGGCTATTTGTGAGGAGAAATACAATCGCAGATTTTTTTATTTCTGGACAAACAATATTTCTTTCTTTTTTCCTTCGCCCTTTGCATTGAAAGAGCTGATAAAAAAAAAAATGATAATGATATGATTCAAACTCAGACCCATTTGAATGTGGCAGACAACAGCGGAGCTCGGGAATTGATGTGTATTCGAATCTTAGGAGCTAGTAATCGCCGATATGCTCATATTGGTGACGTTATTGTTGCTGTAATCAAAGAAGCAGTGCCAATATGCCTCTCCAAAGATCCGAAGTAATTAGAGCTGTAATTGTACGTACATGTAAAGAACTCAAACGCGACAACGGCATGATAATACGATATGATGACAATGCAGCAGTTGTCATTGATCAGGAAGGAAATCCAAAAGGAACTCGAGTTTTTGGAGCGATCGCTCGGGAACTGAGACAGTTGAATTTCACTAAAATAGTATCATTAGCTCCTGAGGTATTATAAAAAATACCAGTAGATGAGAGCGGGATCGGAATATCCATGATTATAGGGGTACCCGAAATAGATTAATTAGTATAGATTATGTCTTATGCATATACCTTTAATATAATATTTCATAAAAAAAGTAGAACATGTTGATTATATCAAAACAAAGAGGCACCAATAATTATAGTTCATCATGGGTAGGGGACACTATTGCGATATAATAACTTCGATAAGGAATGCTGATATGAATAAAAGGGAACGGTTCGAATAGCATCTACTAATATCACCGAAAACATTGTTAGAATACTTCTACGAGAAGGTTTTATTGAAAACGTTAGGAAACATCGAGAAGACAATAAACATTTCTTGGTTTCAACCCTGCGACATAGAAGGAATAGGAAAGGAGCATATAGAAATATTTTTAAGCGTATCAGCCGCCCTGGTTTACGAATATATTCCAACTATCAACGAATTCTAGGGTTTTGGGCGGAATGGGGATTGTCATTCTTTCGACTTCACGAGGGATAATGACGGATCGAGAGGCTCGACTAAAAGGATTGGAGGAGAAATTTTGTGTTATATATGGTAATCCCGCTGATATCCCGTAACTTACTATTTGTGAAAAAGAAAGGAAAGGCAGGTTGTTTAATATCACTTCTCCTCCATTAGTTGCTACTTCAAGGGGTTACCGGGAATGAAAGAACAAAAATTGATTCATGAGGGTTTAATTACTGAATCACTTCCAATGGTATGTTCCGGGTTCGTTTAGATAATGAGGATCTGATTCTAGTTATGTTCGGGGAGGATCCGACGTAGTTTTATACGGATATTACCCGGAGATAGAGTCAAAATCGAAGTAAGTCGTTATGATTCAACCAGGGGACGTATAATTTATAGACTTCGCAACAAAGATTCGAACAATTAGGCGCCTCTTGAAACATTCCTTTCATGGGGTGCGGATACAATTAGAGGTTCAAAATTCTCAAGAGACTTATTTTCTTCCAAGGAGTGGATTCGGTTTTAAGTTAAGGAATGACAAATATGAAAATAAGGGCTTCTGTTCGGAAAATTTGTGAAAAATGTCGATTGATCCGTAGGCGGGGACGAATTATAGTAATTTGTTCCAACCCGAGACATAAACAGAGACAGGGGTAAAGGGGTAATCCTTTTAAAAGGGGATTCTCTAAAGGACCTGATGTACAAAAAAAGGATCTGTTTTGACATGAAATGGATATATCCGTATATCTCTGACTCATATTTATGAGAATGATAAAATATGACAAAACCTATACCAAGAATTGGTTCACGTAGGAGTGGACGTATTGGTTCACGTAAGACTGGACGTAGAATACCAAAAGGAGTTATTCATGTTCAAGCGAGTTTCAACAATACCATTGTAACTGTTACAGATGTACGAGGTCGGGTGGTTTCTTGGTCCTCCGCGGGCACTTGTGGATTCAAGGGCACAAGAAGAGGGACACCATTTGCTGCTCAAACCGCAGCAGGAAATGCTATTCGTACAGTGGTGGATCAGGGTATGCAACGAGCAGAAGTCATGATAAAGGGTCCTGGTCTCGGAAGAGATGCAGCATTACGAGCTATTCGTAGAAGCGGTATACTATTAAGTTTCGTACGTGACGTAACCCCTATGCCACATAATGGATGTAGACCCCCTAAAAAAGACGTGTGTAAAAATAAAAAAAGAATTGAACCCCTTTTTTTTTATTTCAAGAGAAATAAATGATTCAGAAATCTGATCAAATAATAATTAGTATGGTTCGAGAAGAAGTAGCAGTATCCACTCGAACATTACGGTGGAAGTGTGTTGAATCAAGAGTAGACAGTAAGCGCCTTCATTATGCGCGTTTCATGCTGTTCCCGCTTATGAAGGTCAAGCAGATATGATAGGTATCGCGATGCGAAGGGCTCTACTTGGGGAAATAGAAGGAGCATGTATCACACGTGCAAAATCCGATAAGGTACCGCATGAATATTCTATGATAGCCGTATTGAAGAATCTGTACATGAAATTTTCATGAATTTAAAAGAAATTGTATTGAGAAGTAATCTGTATGGAACTCTCGACGCATCTATTTGCGTCAGGGGTCCTAGATATGTAACTGCTCAAGATATCATCTCACCACCCTCCGTGGAAATAGTTGATACTACACAACATATAGCTAGCCTGACAGAGCCAATTGATTTGTGTATTGAATTAAAAATCGAGAGGAATCGCGGATATCGTATGAAAACCCCATCTAACTATCAAGATGGAAGTTACCCTATGGATGCTGTATTCATGCCTGTTCGAAATGTGAATCATAGTATTCATTCTTATGGGAATGGGAACGAGAAACAAGAGATACTTTTCCTCGAAATATGGACAAATGGGAGTTTAACCCCTAAAGAAGCACTTCACGAAGCTTCCCGTAATTTGATTGATTTATTTATTCCTTTTTTACACGCGGAGGAACGGGACACTCATTTAGAGGACAATCAAAACAGGGTGACTTTACCCCTTTTTCCCTTTGATGATGGGTTGGCTAATATAAGAAAAACAAAAAGGGAAATGCATTGAAATGTATTTTATTGACCAATTAGAATTGCCTCCCAGGACTTATAATTGTCTTAAAAGGTCCAATATACATACATTATTGGACCTTTTGAGTAATAGTCAAGAAGATCTTATGAGAATTGAGCATTTTCGCATAGAAGATGTAAAAAAAATATGGGACATTTTACAGAAACATTTCGAAATTTATTTACCTAAGAAAAAGTTTTAAATCCATTGGAATTAGTTCATTTTACTAAAAAAAAATGGTTTTGAATCTTTAGCACGATCCGTATATTTGGAATGTATCCATAATGAAATTTAAGAGATGTATCTAGGGAGATTCGCTCTGAAACGACTATTCCCTAGATACATACGTTATGGTATTTTTTTTTATTTTATTTCACGGTTAAATCCATTATTTAAAAAGACCTAAAGTTAGAGATTTATCAATAGGTAATGTTGCTCCAATACCTAACCAAAGAGCTACTGCGGTGCCGATCAAAAAAACGGTTGTAGCTACTGGACGACGAAATGGGTTTGGAATTTATTAACATTCTCCAAAAAGGTACTGTCAATAATCCCACCGGTACTGAAACCATTAAAAGAACACCCAACAGCTTATTGGGTACTGTACGGAGTATTTGAAATACGGGAAAGAAATACCATTCGGGTAATATTTCCAAGGGAGTTGCAAATGGATCCGCGGGTTCACCAATCATTGACGGTTCTAGAACCGCTAGACCTACGGTACATGCAATAGTACCTAGAATAACTACTGGAAAAATATATAAAAGATCGTTAGGCCATGCGGGTTCGCCATAATAATTATGGCCCATCCTTTAGCCAATTTAGCTCTTAATACAGGATCATTTAAATCAGGTTTCTTTGTTATTGGGATAGGTGAATTTTTATGGATCCATCCCCCGAGGGAACCGGACATGATAATTTTTCATCATCCGGCTCGAGCAAGAGTCAAAGGAAAAACTGGATCCATAAAAATCGATATGTGATCCACACATATATGACTCTACATAAAAAAAGATTTATCGGATTCCATTTTTCCGAGTTGCAACTAGCCATTGCAAGGAATTCAGTTCTTACAGGTAAATGCTCAATACCCAAGTGGGCTTGCAAATTTGATCATGATCAAGTGCTTTTTGGATGGTCTCATGCCTTGTGATTTGTGTTTATCCCCACGATATATAGAGCCTTCTTAACGTTACATACAAAGGATTTACTTGTTACTAATAAAGTCTAGCCTTGCTCTTCCTTAGATCCCTTGTTTCACTCCGATAGTATCATAGATCGGGATCGATGCACAGGAAATGAATGCGTTTCCATACTATAAGTAAATAGATAGAACGTAATCTGGTTTATTTCACATTACTTATTCTACCGGATCTTACGGAGCCTGTTCATGCGCAACATGATTAGGGTCTGATCATAGAAAAGATTCTCCTCAAACGAACCAGCCTATCCTGTGTAAGGGGGCTTACACGTTGGTTGGAATAGAGACACATTTGGTTTGTGAATTCCAATGTGGCAGATAAAATCATATATCCGCACGGCCAAATCGATAGTTCAAGTCACACACTCCCATAATCCATCTCTCTTCGGGGAATCCACTTCAACTACTCGTATCAAATTAAAGAATACTTTTGGGTTAGTTGAGGGAAAATTTCCAACTAAAATGTCTTATTTTTTTTTTCAATAATCCATATTTGTAGCAATGAAATACTATAGTTCCTCGCCGAAACGAAATGATATATGATCAATTACAAATATCTATAGTATGTCTTCTCTATAAAGGACCTGGAAATACCTTGCTTACGTATCATTGGGAAGTGCATTAACATAAATACGGTAGTAAGAAGAGGTAATACAAAAGTGTGTAAACTATAAAAACGGGTCAAAGTGGATTGACCCACACTAGCACTTCCACGTAATAGCTCTACCAAAGGCGAACCTATTACAGGAATCGCTTCAGGTACGCCTGTCACGATTTTGACTGCCCAATAACCAATTTGGTCCCAAGGTAAGGAATAACCAGTTACACCAAAAGATGCAGTCAATACAGCCAAAACCACACCCGTAACCCAAGTTAATTCGCGAGGTTTTTTAAATCCACCTGTGAGATAGACACGAAATACGTGCAGGATCATCATTAGAACCATCATACTTGCTGACCATCGATGCACTGATCGGATTAACCAACCAAAGTTGGCTTCAGTCATTATGTATTGAACAGAGGCAAAAGCCTCCGTAACGGTCGGACGATAGTAAAAAGTCATAGCAAAACCCGTAGCCACTTGTACTAAAAAACAAGTAAGTGTGATCCCCCCTAGACAATAAAATATGTTGACATGAGGAGGAACATATTTACTAGTTATATCATCGGCAATCGCCTGAATCTCGAGACGTTCCTCGAACCAATCATATACTTTATTGAGATAGGTAAACCGACGGACCCCCCTAAGAACCGTATATGAAAATTTCATCTCGTACGGCTCAAGCGGAAACACCAAAATACTGGTTAAAACAGATATGTAATAGAAAGTTTGAAACTTATTAATAACTTGGTTCAAACATCTCTGAGGGTATGAAGGAACCAAAATCCGAAATCCCCCCTTTTTGATGATAATGCTAAAATCTCAAGTGGGCTCATCCGTCTTTATATTGATCGTTACAGGCCTCTTGAATTTTCTCTTCCCCCTTTTTTTTATTTGATTTGTTGTTTGTGCGTCATTTTTTTTACTATTGATAGGAATTCTCTTGTTGAGACCCTATGATTTGATTGAAACCTCAGATTCATACTAGAACCACGATGATTCGCCCTAAAGCTAAGCCCAAAGGTTCTCTGAGTAAGAACCATTTGATCATCACTTACTTAATGAATGAATGTATGACTAAAAATCCAGAGAAAGATTTGTCCCTCGGTCAAAGTCAAAATAAACACGATTCGGAAAGAGAAAAAATCGTTCGATTTCTGAAATACCTCTTTGAAAATTTTTGGAGTAGGAGTCGGTCGCGAGGTCTGAATAGTAGGTATGAATCATAGTTCAAATATTTCTCTTGAGCTATTCCATGTATTCCGTGCTCCAGATACTCGAATAAATATCCGACGGGGCAGAACCATCTCCATTGAGATGAGATGACAGACCATTTCTGCACTATCAATAGGATCAATTATAACAAGTCACACACTCATATTCCGGAACTACCGAAACAACGAAATTCCGCGGTCGAACTACCAGAATGGTCCAGAAATCCGAGTCCTAAGTGATTCATTTTTGATTCAAAAGCTAGGACTTCGTTGTTCTTGTGGGCCTAACTCATTGAAATTCCATCCAGTAAAACGGAAGAATTATAAATCTCCAAAATAATAGATAGGAATATCGCAAATAGAGCCATTGCGACACCCATTAAGGGGGGTAGTTCCCCATCCCAGGAGCTACTTGTACCATATTCCGAATTCAATGGTTTCAATAAATCCCCTGTAAGAGTTCTTCTTGGCCCAGATCTAGAACTGTCCTCAACGGTTTGTGTAACCATAAATCCTATTGCATTGGTTGAGATCTGTTGACTTTGTATACTATTCCGTTGTAAATAAACGATCTTGTCGTAACGTGGATCCACCATATCGTGGTCTTGAAATTTTCTAATAATGGAAACAGCAACCTTAGTCGCCATCTCTATATCCGGTTCACTTGTAAGCTTTACTGGGTATGCCTTATATACCGCTTTTGGGCAGCCCTCTCAACAACTAAGAGATCCGTTCGAGGAACACGGAGACTAGTTGAAATGATGAACCTCCCCTATTAGTTGGGAGGCTCATTACTTCAATTGAGATAATGAAAAATCATTTCATCTTTTTAGTCGAAATCCTAGCGGGTCTCGAAAAAAGATAGCGAAAAAAATTATCCCTAGAGTCGAAATTAACAGGAATGTATAAACCAATGCTTCCATAGATTCGATCGTGGTTTACAATTATAGCTTCCACACCTGTGCATTTGGGATCATTTCCCAGACAAGGAAAGGGTAATATTTAAAGAAAAGCAATAATGAAAATACAAATTTCTCCGGTACCCCGCCCTATACCTATGCTAAAAAAAAAAAAAATAGAGGCGAATGATGCCAGACCAGAACAACGTTGTATCAAACTACTTGTCTCCTTGTAGTTGGATCCCCAAGTTTTTGGAATGCCCCAAATTCGACTTGAGCATCCAAATCTGGGTCAATCCCAGCAAAAACATCTCTGAACAAGGTTCTAGCACCGTGCCAAATGTGTCCGAAAAAGAAGAGCAAAGCAAACGAAGCATGTCCAAAAGTGAACCAACCCCTTGGACTGCTACGAAAAACGCCATCAGATTTCAAAGTAGCACGATCTAATTCAAAAATTTCCCCCAATTGCGCACGTCTAGCATATTTTTTCACAGTAGCGGGATCACTATAGCTGATTCCATTGAGTTCGCCACCATAGAACTCAACAGTTACGCCTACTTGTTCGACACTATATTTTGATTCTGCCCTTCTAAAAGGAACATCGGCTCGCACAATTCCGTCTCCGTCCTACCAAAACGACTGGAAATGTTTCAAAAAAAGTAGGCATACGGCGTACAAAAAGCTCATGCCCCTCTTTATCTCTAAAGACGGGGTGCCCTAACCACCCAACAGCTATTCCATCCCCGTTGTCCATTGAGCTGCTCGGAATAATCCCCCTTTCGCCGGATTATTACCGATGTAATCATAAAAAGCTAATTTTTCGGGAACTTTAGACCAAGCTTCTGATAAACTCAGATTTTCGGCTAGTCCGGTGCCAACTCTTCGATATATTTCTTGTTGGAAGTACCCCTGATCCCATTGATAACGGGTGGGCCCAAATAATTCGACAGGGGTAGTTGCTGAACCATACCACATAGTTCCAGCAACTACAAAAGCTGCAAAAAAGACAGCAGCGATACTACTGGAAAGGACAGTTTCAATATTACCCATACGTAATCCTTTGTATAGTCGTTGGGGCGGGCGGACACTAAGATGGAATAGGCCCGCTAATATGCCCAATGTCCCGCTGCAATATGATGGGAGGCTATTCCCCCCGGAACAAAAGGATCAAAACCTTCTGCCCCCCACGCTGGATTTACAGGTTGTACTTTTCCGGTTAGGCCATAGGGGTCGGACACCCATATTCCAGGACCATACAAGCCTGTTACATGAAATGCACCAAAACCAAAGCAAGCCAACCCTGAGAGAATAAATGAATTCCAAAGATCTTGGGCAAATCCAAGGAGGGTTTTCCCGTACGTTTCATCACAGAAGATTTCTAGGTCCCAATACACCCAATGCCAGATGGCTGCTAAGAAGCACAAGCCGGAAAACACAATATGTGCCCCGGCCACACCTTCGTAACTCCAAATACCCGGATTCGCTACAGTTCCTCCTGTGATACTCCAACCACCCATGAATTGGTTATTCCTAAACGAGTCATGAAGGGTATAACGAACATACCCTGTCTCCACATTGGATCAAGAACGGGGTCAGAGGGATCAAAAACCGCTAATTCATATAGGGCCATCGAGCCGGCCCAACCAGCAACTAGAGCTGTATGCATTATATGGACAGAAAGTAAGCGACCGGGATCATTCAATACGACGGTATGAACACGATACCAAGGCAAACCCATGGAAATACCCCTTTTTTATCAAAGATAAATGGACACTATGTGACTTTATCGCATTGGAAAAGACTATGCTATGGCCCTCCGCCTTTCAGTGGATTATCTCGAGGCAAGGGTTAATATTTATTCCCTTCCATTGGAAATAATTGAACAATTCAATTCTGTTCGTAGGAACAAAGAGAAACAAATCTATTCTATACCCGATAAGTACCAATACGCAATGGGGGGGGGCTGGTCCCATTTTTTTTTGAGCAAATGCATAGAGACTTGTTCATCATTCGAATGACCCATTCGTAATAATTTTTTTTTCCGTTATTCATTCTGTCTTACTCCATGAACCCTCCAATCTATGGATAAAATCCAATAAACGTTTTTAAAAATAAACGAAAATATTAGGAAGGTGAGAAAGCCATTGTTACGTTTCCACATCAAAGTAAAATATAGTACTTAGTGCTTTTTTTTAACTTAATGCCCATTGGTGTTCCAAAAGTGCCTTTTCGGAATCCTGGAGAGGAAGATGCAGTTTGGGTTGACGTATAGTGCGACTTGTCAGACATATTGGGTCATATGGGATTTCCCCGTTCTCTCCCCCGATCGAGATACCCCCTGTTTTGCCCAAGAAAGATTGATTGAATCGTTAATAATAATTAGAATTCGAATTCGGAGCGTGAAGCGCAATTAGATCAATTTTTTTGTTGGTTTGGGGATCAAAATTATATCAATTAATCCGTATTATCAACTAGAATAATTTATGGTTAGGTTGGACCAATAAGAAGTATCCAGGCTCCGTTCAGGAAATACCAAATTGGGAATCTACGGATAATTACCGCTTGTATCATAACGGATTCTTATTATATTTATATTATACCATAACATAATGTATAATATAAGTGATCTTAAACTGCCAATCAATAAAGTAATATGATGAATACATCAAATATCTGGTATTGGTGGAAGGCATGAAACCGGCCGAATTGAAAAAAAAAAAAAACAAGTCGTAGCAAAAGCAAAAAGAAGTGGTACTGGGATTATTTGTACTATATGTGCAAATAGAATTCGGGCAGATTTTTACCCGGAGTAGAGCATAAACCTAAAAGAATTGAGGAGGCCCGTTTAGGAACAAGAAAATAACATCGCGATTCGAATCTCGATGAAACCAATACATCAATGAGAGGTTAGTTCGATAAGTTCAATGAATTCTTTTTTTTTTTTATTATAGGTTAAAATCTTATAGGTTAAAGGGAAGCGATTCAAAACTCATGTTTCTTAAAATGGAAGAAAAAGCCTCTTCGTTTAGTTAGGAAAAAAACTTTTTTTTACGAAAAAACAAAAACAAAGAGGGCTGGAATCGACACATTGATTCTTTTTTTTTTTTTTGTTTCGCCATTTTTGAACCGTATGCATCTAAAGGCGCGTGTGCGGTTCCGAAGGAAATTTTGTCCTAATCAACCGACTTCATCGAGAAAGATTACTTTTTTTAGGGCAAGAGATTGATAGCGAGATCTCAAATCAAATTGTAGGTCTCATGATATATCTCAGTATAGAGGATGCGACCAGGGATCTTTATTTGTTTATAAACTCTCCCGGCGGGTGGGTAATCCCCGGAATAGCTATTTATGACACTATGCAATTTGTGTCACCAGATGTACATACAATATGCATGGGATTAGCCGCTTCAATGGGATCTTTTATCCTGGTCGGAGGAGAAATTACCAAACGTCTAGCATTCCCTCACGCTTGGCGCCAATGAGTTTTTTTTTTATTTGAGAGAAAACATAAGACTATGCCTTCGCTATACGGAATATAAATAATAAGTAATAATAGCATGGCACCTCGAGCTCGATATTAACAAACCATTATTTCATTTTTTTTCCATAACATGAGATTCCGTATCGAGATAGTAGTATGAAACAAAGGTTATTTCCCCGATTTCATCTTCTGTATCGGAGGTCTGTTTCAGCGTCACAAACAAATCCTTTTTTGCTTCTACACCAGAAGTCTCTTTCCGATATTTAGGTTATGAAAGAGTACGAAAGAAAAAAAAATTTAACTTATTTGATCCGATCAGAAAGATACTTTGGGATTGCAGAATCACAGACGAGATAAAAAAAAATATATAAAGCAACGGAACCATCATAGTATTTTTGGCTCCTCCGAAAGGAAGGATGGTAAATGGAGCATTCAACGATCTGGATCTGATGGATCTTATTTGTCTCTTTCTTCAATGGAAGGGAAAAGGAAATTCCATTTAGGAGCCGTATGCAATGCACAAAAAAATATGCCTGTACGGTTGTTCAATTCTATCTTTTTCCTCTTGCTTGTTATTCTTTATCCTACCCCTTCATGCGATCGCGCGAGATAGGGGAACCATTCATTATGTTATTATATCGCCAGGGTTATGATCCACCAACCTGCTAGCTCTTTTTATGAGGCATCAACAGGAGAATTTATCCTGGAAGCGGAAGAACTACTAAGACTTACGCGAAACCCTCACAAGGGTTTATGTACAAAGAACGGGAAAACCCTTATGGGTTATATCCGAAGACATGGAAAGGGATGTTTTTATGTCAGCAACAGAAGCCCAAGCTCATGGCATTGTTGATCTTGTAGCGATCGAAAATAACGGGGGTTTCGCATAAAAATCCTAGATTCTATCTCGAACCATAATTAGAATGATCCGTAAGTTCATATTTTATGTTCTTACCCAGGTAAAAAATTAAGAAGTAATTCATCATGATCGGGTTAGGATCGATCTAAACCGGCTTTTGGATACGATGCAGCATGCCAACTATTAAACAACTTATTAGAAATACAAGACAGCCAATCCGCAATGTTACGAAATCCCCTGCTCTTCGAGGATGTCCTCAGCGTCGAGGAATATGTACTAGGGTGTATGTGCGACGCGTTCAGATCATGGGCTGGAACAAATGAGACAATTTTTCCAGTATCAATGACCAGTACCAACGAATAGGATGGAATGGAGACGAACTCATTCACTATCTAAAAATAGTGATCTATCATATACCTATATTGTGTTATTGTGTATGGTATGGTATGGAATTTATGGTTTCCATTGGTGCAAATCCAATCACCTCAATTTGAGATGAAAAGCAATTCCCCATTGGTAGCAAGTGGTATCCATTAAGCGGGGAAATTGAATTTTAAAAACAGAATAATTCTGTTCCTACTCTTGCAAGAACGGACTAACAGGGTCAGCTACCTAGCCAACCTTCACAACTAAATGCCGTCACTGTATGGATAGATCTCGTTGTGAAAAGACCTATTACTGTATAATTCATGGGTAGAGCCAAAGAGTGTGAACTGTACAAGTTACCAAAACATTGATTAAATGAGTAAGGGGCTCCGGGTGTATAGAGAGGACCTCACCGTTTAAGAAGTAACCATAGAAACGATGGAAACCACTATTTCTATTTTATTTCTATTTTATTTATTTATCCATTTACTACGTATTTATTACTATTTATTTGATACTTAATATCGGTCAAATTTTGTATTTTAATATCGGTCAAAAATATTTTTTATTTTATTTGGGGCGAAATGCAAATGCCTGGAAGAAATAAAAAATCGTGGTTGGGAAGGTCATAGTAGCAAAAGCCATTGAATTTTTATTTTATACATCGGAAGAATCCGTTTTGTTTATTAATTAAACTAGAAGAGGGGAAAAGAATGACTGAAAGAAAAGAAATCAATTAGTTATTCATCAAAGTTTTATTTGATTCAATGACCAGAGTTAGACGAGGATATATAGCTCGGAGACGTCGATCAAAAATGCGTTTATTTGCATCAACCTTTCGAGGGGCTCATTCAAGACTTACTCGAATATTATGCAACAGAAAATGAGAGCTTTGGTTCTACTCATCGGATAGAGGCCGGCAAAAGAGAGATTTTCGTCGTTTGTGGATCACTCGGATAAACGCGGTAACCCGCGAGGATAGGGTATCCATAGTTATAGTAGATTTATACACGATCTGCGCAAGAGACAGTTGCTTCTTAACCGTAAAATACTTGCACAAATAGCTATATCAAATAAGAATTGTCTTTACATGATTTCTAATGAAATCCTCAAATAAGGAGATTTAAGGAATTCGACGGAATGATTTAAACGGAGTTCCCCGGAGAATGAACTCCGGGAAGATAGAATCGAAATTCATATGATAACAGTAGGAATGAATAAACACGCTTCAATAATAAAAAAAAGATTTCTCCCCCCCCCATTATTTTTTCTTTTTTTCTTATGACGCGACAATCTAATCTCTCGGCTTTTCCAACAAAACATCAATCGGAGTTTGAGTTCCAATTCGAGTTTTTATTCAATTCGGGTGGTGGGTCTACTTATTTCTGCTTCTAGGGCCGGTAGTTCTAGGGAACTACTCGGCTCTCTCAAATTGTTTCTCATTATTAAGAAAAGGTAATGAAGATAAAATGCGAGCTTGTTTTATAGCGATAGTAATTAATCTTTGTTGTTTCAAAGTCAATCTGTTCACTCTTCTAGATAATATTTTTCCTTGTTCACTAATAAATTGACTAATTAAGCTCATGTTTCTATAATCAATTCGATCCCCCGATCCAATTGGGGGCAAACGCCTACGAAAAGATCGCTTGGATTTACGAAAGGGTCGCTTGGATTTATCCATGGTTTATTTCTTATCTCTAAAATCCCTAGTTTATTTCTTCATTCATTTCGGATCCGACCGAAAGAGGACTTGATTTGTTTATTTTATATTATTTTTATATTATAATAATATAATATATGTATATGTTTATTTTCATTTTTATAATTTAAAATATTTATTTTAATATTATATTAATTATATATTAATTATATTATTAATTAAATTAAATTATTTAATTCGATTTTTTTTATTTATTTATTATTATTATTTTTTAGCTTCTTCCTGTTACTTGGAAAAGGGGCACTGATGTTCTGCTCAATCTATTTCTTTATCTCCCCATGAATCGTATGCTTGTAACAATAAGGACAGAATTTTCTCAATTCCAATCGACTAGGTGTATTGTTTCGATTTTTTTGAGTAATATATCTGGAAAATGCCCCTCGATTTTTTATCGAAACCCTTTCGGGCACAACTGGTACATTCCAAAATAACTCTTACCCTGGCTTCTTTACTCTTGGCCATGAACCTCCTTTGGATTTTGGATTCACTCAACTCTTCCATTTTCGATCCGAATCCAATAAGAAGAAAGGAACAAAAAAATGGAAGTTGCTAACTTGAAATCCAATTATGAAAGATTTCGTTTCAATCAATAGAGTAATCATAAAATAAGTAATACGATTTTTTCTAACTATCAACTATTCTCTAATCCCAGTATTTCATTTAATATAATATATTGTATGGTCTCGAACCCCCTGGATCCATATTTCTAGTTCGGCTCTCCCCCTATTAATTCTATCCTGAACCCAAGTTTCGCTGGGATTCATTCAATCCACTTTTATTCTTTTTCTTTCCTTCCTATACTAAAACTAAAAAAATGAAAACGGGAGAAATTAGTCACAGTCATAGAGAGTTTATTCTATCTCTAATCTTTTTCTTCTTTATCCCTTCCCATGTCAATAACTAGAATTAAAAAAAGGGGAATACCAACGCATCGGGGAATAAACGATTGATCTCTATCAATAGACCCGCTAAAGACCCGAACCATAAAGTACTTAGCACAGGTGCCACGGAGAGATATGTCTTTAGATCTCGCATTGAAAATCCTCCTTCTTTATTGTAATACAATTATTACCAGATAGATGATATATAACTCTATTATAACTATAGTTATATAGTTAAAGATCACTTGTATTTGTACGTAGAACCCCTAAAAATGGATATGTAGAATGATCCGGTAGATGAATTGTTCCTAAAATCGAAAAAGATGACCCCCTTCTTTTCTTCCTGAGCATTACCAATAAATATTCA
>NW_027182167.1:0-17500 GCF_029961685.1 Aristolochia californica | reverse complement strand
TCTATTGATGCAGTTACAACTGATTTAACTGATGAAACCAATTAGAAAAAACTCCATTGGGGTACAGAAAGTCACTAAAAAAGTTCCTCGATGGTCCATATAAATTGATCGATGAAATTGGAAGAACAAGAGCAAGAGGGGCAAAATGAGGAAGAAACGACAGAGGATCCTGGGATTCGTTCAAGAAAAGCCAAACGTGTGGTAATTTATAGTGATGACGATGAAAATACCCGGTACTGATACTAGTATCAGTGCCGGTAGCAATAGTGATCAAAGCGGAAGAGGTGGCTTTGATACGCTACTCACAACAACCGGATTTTCGCCGGGACCTAATCAAAGGATCCATGCGTGCTCAAAGACGTAAAACAACTATTTGGGAAATGTTTCAAGGAAACGTGCATTCCCCGCTTTTTTTGGACAGAATAGACAAACATTTTTTTTTTCTTTTGATATCTCCGAAATGATGAACCCAATCTTTAGGAATCGGACGGGGGAAAGCCTGGAATTAAAACTTCAGATTATGAAGATTCTAAGCGGAAGGGAGGCAAAAGAAAAGGGCAAAAACAAGGAGGAGAAAAAAAAAGGAGAATGAACGGATAGCAATAGCAGAAACTTGGGATAGTATTCTATTTGCTCAAGCAATAAGGGTTCGATGTTAGTAACCCAATCAATTCTTAGAAAATTACATCGTACTGCCCTCATTAATAATAGCTAAAAATCTCGGCCGTATGCTATTATTTCAATTCCCTGAGTGGTACGAAGATTTTAAAGACTGGGATAGAGAAATGCACGTTAAATGCACCTATAATGGGTGTTCAATTATCAGAAACAGAATTTCCAAAAAACTGGTTAACAGATGGTATTCAGATAAAAATCCAATTTCCTTTCTGTCTGAAACCTTGGCGCAATAAGGGTAAGACCCCCCCTTGGAAGTCCAATAAAAAAGAAAGGAAAAAGAGACAATTTTTCTTTTTTAACAATCTGGGGAATGGAAGCTGAACTACCTTTTGGTTCTCCCCGAAAACGACCTTCTTTTTTTAAACCCGTTTGTAAAGAATTTGCAAAAAAATTACAAAGTTGAAAAATAAATGTTTTCGAGTTCTAAAAGTTTTAAAAAAAAAAAAAAAAAGGTTTCTAAAATTTGCAAAAGAAAAAACAAGTGGGGTTATCAAAAGAATTCTCCTTATTAAAAGTAAAAGAATAATAAAAATGAAAAGAATAATAAAAGAACTTGAAAAAGTAAACCCAATTTTATTATTGGGATTGAGGAAAGTATATGAACCGAATGAAAATAGAAAAGATTCTATAATCAGTAATAAGATTACCGATGAATCGATCATTCAAATTAGATCCATGGATTGGACAAATTATTCACTCACAGAAAAAAAAATCAAGGATCTGGCTAATAGTACAATCACAATTAGAGATCAAATTGAAAGAATCGCGGAGAAAAAAAAAATGGGAACTCCGGATATAAATCTTATTTCTAACAAGACGAGTTGTGATAATAAAAAGATGGGAGTTTTTGAAAGATATTTTGTGGATATCAAAAAAAATAAGTGCGCGATTAATACGCAAATGGCACTATTTTCTGAAATCTTTCGTTGAAAGAATATACATTGGTATCCGTCTATCTACTATTAACATTCCCAGAAAAAAATGCACAACTTTTACTTGAATCAATAAAAAAAACTCTCAATAAATACATTTACAATGATGAAACAAATCAAGAAGTAATTGATGAAACGAACCAAAATGCAATTCACTTTATTTCGACTGTAAAAAAGTCGCTTTCTAATATTAGTAATAAACATTCAAAGACTTATTGTGACTTATCTTCCTTATCCCAAGGATATGTATTTTACAAATTATCACAAATTCAGGTTATTAACAAGGATCCCTTTGGATCTGCACTTCAATATCATGGAGCATACACCTTTTTCAAGGATAGAATAAAGGTCACACGAGAAGTATCTGATTCAAAAACAAGGCGTAAAAAACTTCCGAATTCTGGAATCAATGAATGGAAAGACTGGTTAAGAGGTCATTATCAATACAATTTATCTCAGACTAGATGGTCCAGATTAGTACCGCAAAAATGGCGAAATAGAGTCAATCAACACCGCATGATTCAAAATAAAGACTTCAAATTTTTAGATTCATATGAAAAAAACCGATTCATTCATTACAAGAATGAAAATTCTTATGGAGAGAATTCATTGTCGAGTAAAAATAAAAAACAGTACAGATATGTTCTTTTAGCACATAAGTATATTAATTATGAGGATAGAAAGAACCCATATATTTATGGGTCCCCTTTACAGGTAAATGAGGGACGAAAGATTTCATATAATTACCACACACCTAAACTCGAATTATTTTATGTATTAGGGAGTACAGCTAGTAGTGATTATTTAGGGAAAGAGTGTATTATTGATACAGGTCAAAATCTAGATCGAAAATATTTTGAGTGCGGAATTCTAAATTTTTGTCTTAAAAAAAATCTCGATATTGAAACCAGGACTAACATGGGCGCGAGGACTAACATTAGCAAAGATACTAAGACGAGAACTAATGATTATAAAATAATTGAGAAAAAGGATCTTTTTTATCTCAATCTCATGATTGATCAAAAAATTAACCCATCCAATAAAAAAGGTTTTTTTTTTTGATTGGATGGGAATGAATGAAGACGTGTTATATGGTCCCATACCGAATCTGGAACCTTGGTTCTTCCAAGAATTTAGACTGCTTTATGATGCATATAAGATTAAACCCTGGATTATACCAATCCAATTACTTTTTTTTAATTTTAATGGAAATGAAAATATTAGTAGAAATATCAATGGAAATCAAAAAGAGAGTCTTCGTATATCATCCAATCAAAAAGAAGAATATCTTGAATTAGAGAATCGAAATCAAGAAGAAAAAGAACAGCGGGGCCAAGAAGATTTTGGATCAGATCTACGAAACCAAAAGAATCTTGGATCAGATGCACGAAACAAAAAAAAAGATTTTGAAAAGGATTACGCGGAAACCGAATCAGACATTAAAAATAAAAAACGTAAAAAGAAAAGGAAATCTAAAAGCAAGAAGGAGGCAGAACTTGATTTTCTCCTGAAAAAGTATTTGCTTTTTCAATTGAGATGGGATGAACCTCTGAATCAAAGAATAATCAATAATGTTAAGGTATATTGTTTCCTGCTTAGACTGAAAAATCCAAGTGAAATTGCTATATCCTCTATTGAAAGAGGAGAAATGCGCCTGGATGTAATGCTGATTGATAAGGAGCTAACAATTACGGAATTGATAAGAAAGGGAATATTCATTATCGAACCGGTTCGTCTGTCTCTAAAACGGGATGGGCAATTTCTTATGTATCAAACCATAAGTATTTCATTGGCCCATAAGAGTAAGCACAAAACAAATCGAAGATTCCGAAAAAGGAAATATGTTGATGAGAATAATTTCGATGGATCTATTGCACAAGATAGAAAAACGCTTGGGAATGGAGACGAAAATCATTATGATTCACTTTTTATTCCTGAAAATATTCTATCTCCTGTACGTCGTAGAGAATTAAGAATTCTAATGGATTTAAATTCCGGAAATGGGAATGTTGTGGATAGAAATACAGTACTTTGCAACGGGAATAACATAAAAAATTGTGTGCAATTTTTAGATGAGAATAAGTATCTTGATACAGATACAAATAAATGCATTCAATTTAAATTGTTTCTTTGGCCCAATTATCGATTAGAAGATTTAGCTTGTATGGATCGCTATTGGTTTGATACCAATAATAGTAGTCGTTTCAGTATGTTAAGGATACATATGTACCCACGATACAGAATTATTTGATGATATATTATCTATTTTTTTTATGGTATATTTTCTTTTTCTATATATCACGCTCACATCCGGTAGACTAGGACAGACGTATTTACATGCACGCTGTCTTCCATTCCATTCTGATACATGATAGTAATAGTAATTCAATAACGTATTAATTGGATCTAGGAATGAATCGGCGGAATCTTCTTAGGCCAAAATCATTTTATATTTCGTGGGTGCAAAAATGTAACATGCTTTCGTATCCGAATCAAATTACAAATGAAATTGGATTTATTAAATTGTTTTTTTGATAAAAAACAAAGTACTATATGAATAAATCTGGATTCCTGTGTGTACCAGATTGAAAGATTGAAATAACTGTCATTATTATTATATTATTCCTGACCGGTAAAACCCATATTTGTGAAAAAGAAAGAAAAAAAAGAAAGAGAAGAATTATTTTTATGATAAAAAGTTCATTCATCTCAGTTATTCCGCAAGAAGAAAAAGGAAAAAACAGGGGATCCGTTGAATTTCAAGTATTCAATTTTACTAATAAGATACGTAGACTTACTTCACATCTAGAATTGCACAGAAAAGACTATTTCTCTCAGAGAGGTCTGCGGAAGATTTTGGGAAAACGTCAACGGCTGCTGGCTTATTTGTCAAAAAAAAATAGAGTACGTTATAAGGAATTAATTGGTCAGCTGAATATTCGGGAGCCAAAACCGCGTTAATTTGAGGATTGGGGATTCATTTGAATTATTTGGTTTATTAGTATTAGATCTTGAATTTTGATGAACCTCGTTTTGTTTTCGATAATTCATGAATAATGAATCGGGGAAGAAAACATATGACTGTACCGGCTACAAGAAAAGACCTCATGATAGTCAATATGGGTCCTCACCACCCATCAATGCATGGTGTTCTTCGACTCATCGTTACTCTGGATGGTGAAGATGTTATTGACTGTGAACCCGTATTAGGTTATTTACATAGAGGAATGGAAAAAATTGCGGAAAACCGAACAATTATACAATATCTGCCTTATGTAACACGTTGGGATTATTTAGCAACTATGTTCACGGAAGCAATAACGGTAAATGGACCAGAACAGTTGGGAAATATTCAAGTACCTAAAAGAGCTAGCTATATCAGAGTAATTATGCTGGAGTTGAGTCGTATAGCTTCTCATTTGTTATGGCTGGGGCCTTTTATGGCGGATATCGGTGCACAAACTCCTTTCTTCTATATTTTAAGAGAAAGGGAATTGCTATATGATCTATTTGAAGCTGCCACAGGTATGCGAATGATGCACAATTACTTCCGTATCGGAGGAGTAGCTTCTGATCTACCTTATGGTTGGATAGATAAATGTTTGGATTTCTGCGATTATTTTTTAACAGAGGTAGTGGAATATCAAAAACTTATTACGCGGAATCCCATTTTTTTGCAACGAGTTGAAGGAGTAGGCATTATTGGTGGAGAAGAAGCAATAAATTGGGGTTTATCATGGACCAATGTTACGAGCTTCCGGAATCCAATGGGATCTTCGTAAAGTTGATCATTATGAGTGTTACGATGAATTCGATTGGGAGGTCCAGTGGCAAAAAGAAGGAGACTCATTAGCTCGTTATTTAGTGCGAATCGGTGAAATGACGGAATCCGTAAAAATTATTCAACGAGCTATAGAAGGAATTCCGGGAGGGGCCTATGAGAATTTAGAAGTGCGACGCTTTGATGGAGGGCGCCATTCCGAATGGAATGATTTTGATTATCGATTCATTAGTAAAAAACCTTCACCCGCTTTTGAATTGTCGAAGCAAGAACTTTATGTAAGAGTAGAAGCCCCCAAGGGAGAATTAGGCATTTTTTTGATAGGAGATAATAGTGTTTTTCCTTGGAGATGGAAAATTCGTCCACCAGGTTTCATCAATTTGCAAATTCTTCCTCAGTTAGTTAAAAGAATGAAATTGGCTGATATCATGACGATACTAGGTAGTATAGATATCATTATGGGAGAGGTTGATCGTTGAAATGACAATTGATACGACAGAAATACAAGCTATCAATTCTTTTTCCAGATCGGAGTATTTAGAAGAAGTCTATAGCCTCATATGGGCGCTTGTCCCTATTTTTACTCCTGTATCAGGAATCACAATAGGAGTACTCGTGATTGTGTGGTTAGAAAGAGAAATATCTGCAGCATTACAACAACGTATTGGGCTTGAATACGCCGGTCCTTTGGGAATTCTTCAAGCTCTAGCGGATGGGACTAAGCTACTTTTGAAAGAGGATCTTCTCCCATCTAGGGGGGATATTCGTTTATTCAGTATCGGCCCGTCTATAGCGGCCATATCCATTTTTTTTAGTTATTCAGTAATTCCTTTTGGGTATCGCCTTGTTCTGGCCGATCTCAGTATAGGTGTTTTTTTCTGGATCGCCATTTCCAGTATTGTCCCTATTGGACTTCTTATGTCAGGATATGGCTCGAATAATAAATATTCCTTTTCAGGTGGTCTACGAGCTGCTGCTCAATCGATTAGTTATGAAATACCATTAACTCTATGTGTGTTATCAATATCTCTACGTGTGATTCGTTGGAACATCAACTTTACCTTACCCACTTGTTTTAGGAAAGAAGATTGAATGTACTGATTGTATAAATATCTTCACTTTTCTTTATTCATCACTTGGGTCGATGAGCTAAACCAGATAGTTATATGAGTGAAACAAAACTGCTTATTAATTTGCAGTAATAAGATTGATTCTCATTCCCTATGTACGAGAGTAAGGTAGAAGTAAACATAAGCAGCGTAAACTGTTTACCCCAAGATTGGATGATTAGTCATCATGGCTTGAAGCGGGTACAAAAGATCACTTGTATGGGTTTTTACAATTTTATCCATATTTTGAATCAATCAAAAAAAGGGTGGGTGGTTAGGAACACTAAGATACGCAAAGGATTAGTAATGGAAATAATGTAAGGTATCCAAAGAGATATTTTTGCATGAAAGGAATCATAATGAGGGCTTTACGTTGGTAGAAATGATCAAGGAGTACTTCCCGATGATTCCGATCCAGAGTATACTCCTACCCACTGATTAAAGAAATAACTATTGGGAACGAAATAATCCTTTATTTTATTTTTTAGAATCCCCTTCTGAGAAAGAAGAACAGGAACGAAAGAAATGGAATGCAATAGGAAAAATTAAAATGATAAGAGATCTTTTTTTATTCTTTTTTTTTCTGATCTACATTTATATAGATGGAATGGAATTCTTATCAGGATTCATGAATTGGTGCGGGGTCTAATTATTTTTCGTAATCGCGCAATCTATGGGTCGAAATTTTTACCGATACAGCGCATATTTTATTGAAGGATTCAGTTATTGCTGAACAAAGAAAAATTTTGTAATTTGCATTAAAAAAAAAAATAAGGATGAGATCAATTCCGAAGCACTTTTATTTGTTATTATAGCAGACAGAATTCCATTGGTTTAATTAGGGACTCCCCGATGCATCTTTACTCTAGCTACTCCACAAAAAAAGCAAGCCGGGGGAATACCAAGTCAGTCCTTAAATTTATTTGTGGCCATCGAGGAGCCGTATGAAGCGGAGGTCTCATGTACGGTTCTGGAATAGCGATAGGAACAGTGATGTTATCATCGACTATAATTATCTAACAGTTCAAGTACGATTGATATAGTTGAGGCACAGTCTAAATATGGTTTTTGGGGGTGGAATCTTTGGCGCCAACCCATAGGGTTTATAGTTTTTCTAGTTTCTTCCCTAGCAGAATGTGAGAGATTACCCTTTGATTTACCAGAAGCGGAAGAGGAATTAGTAGCAGGTTATCAAACCGAATATTCGGGTATAAAATTTGGTTTATTTTACATTGCGTCTTACCTAAATCTACTAGTTTCTTCATTATTTGTAACAGTTCTGTACTTGGGGGGGTGGAATTCCTCTATTCCGTACATATTCATTCCGAAGCTTTTCGGAATAAATAAACCTGGTGGGGTCTTTGGAACGACAATTAGTATCTTCATTACATTAGCTAAAGCTTATTTGTTCCTGTTCATTCCTATCACAACAAGGTGGACTTTACCTAGGATGAGAATGGACCAACTATTAAATCTTGGATGGAAATTTCTTTTACCTGTTTCTCTAGGTAATCTATTATTGACAACTTCTTTCCAACGCCTTTCGCTGTAACAGAATATGAAATTCTAGGTTCATAACCTCTCTCAAGCAAGAGAAAGAAACATCAAATTATTCATGGATATCCACGATATGTTCCCTATGGTGACTGGGTTCATGAATTATGGTCAACAAACAGTACGAGCTACAAGGTACATTGGTCAAAGTTTCATGATTACTTTATCCCACGCGAATCGTTTACCTGTAACTATTCAATATCCTTATGAAAAATTGATCACATCAGAGCGTTTCCGCGGTCGAATCCACTTTGAATTTGATAAATGTATTGCTTGCGAAGTATGTGTTCGTGTATGTCCCATAGATTTACCTGTTGTTGATTGGAGATTGGAAACAGATATTAGAAAGAAACGGCTGCTTAATTATAGTATTGATTTTGGAATCTGTATATTTTGTGGCAACTGCGTCGAGTATTGTCCAACAAATTGTTTATCAATGACTGAGGAATATGAACTTTCTACTTATGATCGTCACGAATTGAATTATAATCAAATTGCTTTGGGTCGTCTACCAGTGTCAATAATGGGGGATTACACAATTCAAACAAACAATTATGAATATGAATTCCACTCAAATAAATAAAAATAGCCGCGGATAAACTAAACCCCTTTTCCTTTTTCAATAATGATAATGATTACCAAAATTACCAAATTACTAAGATTCTGTTTTGATCAGGGTTCTTTCTTTTTGGTTCGGCAGTAACCACAAATCATAAATATAACTACTGATTTGTGGGAATCATGGCTTTATTTGAATTGAAAATGGAATTCATATATCTGTGGTTATTTCGAAATATACAATTCCGAACTACACTTTCACTTTCAGATACAGAAGTGGGATTGGTCCAATAACAGTATCTACGTCAATCCACATCCCATTAAGATTTAATTCAATTAAGAACGTATCATCATTGACAAGAAAAAAATAGGGTAACCCCCTTTTCCTGGCCCGGTCAGTAAGGTCATGAAATATTTCTACTTAATTTATCTCTTATTTTACGCATAATGGATTTACCTGGACCAATACATGATATTCTTTTAGTATTTCTGGGATCAGGACTTATATTAGGAAGTCTCGGAGTGGTATTACTTACGAGTCCAATTTTGTCTGCCTTTTCTTTGGGATTGGTTCTTGTTTCTATAGCCTTATTCTATATTCCATCTAACTCCTATTTTGTAGCTGCTGCACAGCTCCTCATTTACGTGGGGGCCGTAAATGTCTTAATCATATTTGCCGTGATGTTCATGAAAGGTTCAGAATATTCCAATTATTTCTCTCTTTGGACCGTTGGGGATGGGGTTACTTTACTGGTTTGTACAAGTATTTTGTTTTCATTAATTACTACTATCTTAGATACGTCGTGGTACGGGATTATTTGGACTACAAGATCAAGCCAGATTATAGAACAGGACCTGATAAGTAACGTTCAACAAATTGGGATTCATTTATCAACGGATTTTTATCTTCCATTTGAACTTGTTTCTATAATTCTTTTAGTTGCTTTGATAGGTGCAATTGCTATGGCTCGTCAGTAAAAAAGAGTTAGGATTAGAAATAAAAAATCAAAGAAAAAAAAAAAAAAATAAGGCCTCGGCCTTGTTCTGCCTTATTGCTTATTGTTAGTACATCTATTTTCCTTCAATTCTATTTTTGTTCATATGGAATGTCAAATAATAAAAGGTTTAGTTCTATCCATTGCCAATGCTTTCGTTTGTTACGCACTTGTTATATTCGAGTCAATCAAATCGGTTAAAAAATTGTTGTTCATATTGAAATGAATCGAGATTGATGAGGAGTTAGTCAATGATGCTCGAACACGGACTTGTTTTGAGTGCCTATTTATTTTCTATCGGTATTTATGGATTGATCACAAGTCGAAACATGGTTAGAGCACTTATGTGCCTTGAGCTTATACTGAATGCGGTTAATCTAAATCTCGTAACATTTTCTGATTTATTTGATAGTCGTCAATTAAAAGGAGACATTTTATCGATCTTTGTTATAGCTATTGCCGCCGCTGAAGCAGCTATTGGACCGGCTATTGTTTCGTCGATCCATCGTAACAGAAAATCAACTCGTATCAATCAATCAAATTTGTTGAATAAATAATCGTAGTCGTAATGATATAGATATAAATAAACACAGATATCCTTCTATATATTCTATATATATATATATATATGGATAGAATATGGATAAATAGATATAATTTATCTAATTCTAAAATTAGAATTAACATGTCTAACTAATTCATGTTTGCCGAAACGTAAGAAATCAAAGTATCCTGGCTCTTTCTCATGAACAGATCCAGCAATCTATTGATTCTAAAAAAACAAATTAAGGTAACCCACTGATTCGTCTGGTGTCTAGAATACATGATTTATTTACTACTTCTTTTTTTACCAGATCGAAAATCAAATTAATAATAATAATATTCAAAAATTTTATATATCCAATGTCACATTCAGTAAAGATTTATGATACCTGTATAGGATGTACTCAATGTGTACGAGCGTGTCCCACAGATGTATTGGAAATGATACCTTGGGACGGCTGTAAAGCTAAGCAAATAGCTTCTGCTCCAAGAACGGAGGACTGCGTAGGTTGTAAAAGATGTGAATCCGCTTGTCCAACGGATTTCTTGAGCGTCCGGGTTTATTTATGGCATGAGACAACTCGCAGTATGGGTCTAGCTTATTGATACGTTCTAGAAAACTCCACTTGAATACATTTGATTCCTCTTTACCGACAAAGACCCGTACTCGGGAAAATAGAATAGAATATATTATTCTGGGGGCGGGTCTTTCTGGTCAAAGTCTATCTTGTCTTTACCACGAGCTATTTTCCTTGGTTAACAATAATTGTTATTTTGCCGATATCCGCGGGTTTGTTAATTTTTTTTCTCCCTCATAGGGGGAATAAGGGGGTTAGATGGTATACTATGTGCATATGCTTTTTAGAGCTGCTTCTAACAACCTATGCATTCTGTTATCATTTCCAATTCGACGACCAATTAATCCAATTGGAGGAGGATTATAAATGGATAAATATTTTTGATTTTCACTGGAGACTGGGAATTGATGGACTTTCCATAGGACCCATTTTACTAACGGGATTCATTACTACTTTAGCTACCTTAGCGGCTTGGCCAATTACTCGGGATTCTCGATTGTTCCATTTCCTTATGTTAGCAATGTACAGTGGTCAAATAGGATTATTTTCCTCTCGAGACCTTTTACTTTTTTTCGTCATGTGGGAGTTAGAATTAATTCCTGTTTACCTACTTCTATCCATGTGGGGGGGTAAGAAACGTTTGTACTCAGCTACAAAGTTCATTTTGTACACTGCAGGGGGTTCCATTTTTCTTTTAATAGGAGTTCTAGGTATGGGTTTATACGGGTCGAATGACCCAACATTAAATTTTGAAACATCAGCTAATCAATCATATCCCGCGGCATTGGAAATAATATTATATTTGGGCTTCCTTATTGCTTATGCTGTCAAATCACCGATTATACCCCTACATACATGGTTACCAGATACCCATGGGGAAGCACATTACAGTACATGTATGCTTCTAGCCGGAATCTTATTAAAAATGGGAGCATATGGATTGATTCGGATCAATATGGAATTATTACCCCATGCTCATTCTATATTTTCTCCATGGTTGATGATAGTAGGAGCAATTCAAATAATCTATGCAGCTTCAACTTCTCCTGGTCAAGGCAATTTTAAAAAGAGAATAGCCTATTCTTCCGTATCTCATATGGGTTTCATAATTATAGGAATTGGTTCCATAACCGATACGGGACTCAACGGAGCCATTTTACAAATAATCTCTCATGGATTTATTGGTGCTGCACTTTTTTTCTTGGCGGGAACGAGTTATGATCGAATACGTCTTGTTTATCTCGACGAAATGGGCGGAATTGCGATCCCAATGCCAAAAATATTTACCATGTTCAGTAGTTTTTCGATGGCTTCTCTTGCATTGCCGGGAATGAGTGGTTTTGCTTCGGAGTTATTAGTTTTTTTTTGGAATAATTACTAGCTCTAAATATTTTATAATTCCCAAAATACTAATTACTTTTGTAATGGTTATTGGAATTATATTAACTCCTATTTATTCATTATCTATGTTACGCCAGATGTTCTATGGATACAAGCTTTTCAATGTTACAAACTCTTATTTTTTTGATTCTGGACCACGAGAATTATTTATTTCGACCTGTATCTTTTTACCTGTAATAGGTATTGGTCTTTATCCCGATTTCGTTCTCTCGTTATCAGTTGACAAGGTCGAAGCTATTCTATCTAAATTTTTTATAAATAATTAGATAGAATAAGACATAAAGTCAAAAACTCCTTTGATTTTTAAAATCATTTTATTTTCTATAACTATAAATGAAAAAATCAAAAGAAAAAGAGTGAAGTGGTTTTGAATTGTAATCAGAAACATCCGGAGTTTTTGAGAACCAATGTAATGGTTCTCAAAAACTCGAAAAACTTTCGCTATCTAAGGGGACCACTATGGACTCTTCAAGCTTTTTCTTCAATTAGATGTTAATGTGAATGAACCATAACTATGTAGTCCTACCCCTAATAGATTGACCCCGAAATAACATATCCAAATTATAAGAAATCCCGCAGAAGCCACAATTGCGGAATTCACACCTTGCAAACTTTGAGCCGTTCTAGTATGTAAATAAATTGCGAATATGGTCCAAGTAATAAATGCCCAAGTTTCCTTAGGGTCCCAATTCCAATAAGATCCCCATGCCTCATTAGCCCATACTGCTCCCGAAAGAATACCTATGGTTAAAAAAGTAAATCCTAGACTAATAACACGATAACTCCAATGATCCAACCGTCGAGTAAATTGAGACTTGTGATAATTTCTAAATGAAAGAAAGGAGGTGCTTTGTAAAACACTTCCTTTTTCATTTAAGTATTGTATCTCATCAAAATAAAATGATCCAATTAGTAAATTTTTACTTTTATCAAGAATATCTATGTTTTTTCTAAGTGTAATGACTAAAAGAGCTACTGATAATAACGATCCGCATAAAAGAGCTGCGTAGCTCAATAACATCATACTCACGTGCATCATTAACCACTGGGATTGTAGAGCAGGCACTAATATTGCGGATTGCTGCATTTCAGTTAAAAGTCCCGAAGTGGCAAAGCCTTGAGTCAAAATAGTACCTGGAGCTGTTATTGCGCTTAAATCATTTTTATGGTTCCGTATTTTCGAAACCATATGAAAAATGGAGAAACTCCACGAAAGGAACATTAATGATCCATATAAATCATTTAATGGGAAATGTCTCGAATAAATCCAACGAGTAACTAATAATCCTGTTATACAGAAAAAAGTAACTATCATACCTTTTTCTGACGAATCACATAGTCCTACGATTTCATGAACTAGTAATTTCATTAAATGAATCGTAATGACAATTGAAATGATCGAAAAAGAGATGTGAGTTAATATATGTTCTAAAGTATCAAATATCATAAAAAACGATTAAAAAAAAAAAGAAAAGGGGGTTTTCAATTATAGAAATCCGGAATTGAATTCAGTATAGGATCTATTGTGCCCTTTTAGAGAATGCCGCCACTCGGATTCGAACCGAGATGCTCTGGCACTGCTTCCTAAGAGCAGCGTGTCTACCAATTTCACCATGGCGGCTTGATCGAAATAATAATAGCCCAGATTAGATTCATTCGTCGATGCAATCAATGTTATTTATTTTCCGAAATATTAGAAAGGAATGGTTGAATAAAAAAAAATTGTTCAAATAAATATTTGAACGTTCAATAATACTTAGCTTAGTATCATGATATGTTATCAGTTTTAACAATGGGATTTCATGTAGTATAAGTTTTCCCGGAACAGTTGGATTTAGATGATTATGTCCTTAGTCTACATATATAACTAAGAATTTCCTTTTCCAATCTATTTCTGTATAATTCATTTTCCATTTATCTGATTTAATGCATGCGAAAAAAAAAAACAAGTGAAGTGATGGGGAAAATGACAATCCCCCATCTCGTGAATTATAAAAACATAAAAAGTGAAATCCTTATCTTGTATGTAACTGCTTTTGTTTGAAGTTTGAAAAAAAAAAAGAGTCCCTTTTTTAGACTCCCGTTAGACAGAAAAATGGAATTCGTTTTCTACATGCGAAAATAAAATATCGGGTTCTATCTCATATGGATGAGTTCAAAACATTAGTTAATGTAAATTATTAATTTTCTATTGTATATTGTAAATCATCCAATTCATCGAGTGATATTGATTTAGAGTATTGTATTCCAAGGCCTTATTATTGTCGCACAAAAAAACTTTTTGAATGCCCAGTAGAAATAGATTTAGCTAGGGATAAAGCCTTTTCCCTGGCCCAATAACCTCTTTTTTCCAAATATTTCTACGAATACGCTTCTTTGACATAGAAGTACGTTCTTTGGAACTGCCATCTTAAAATAAAAAAGTTACTCATTTAGATAGTTGGATGTGAAAGACATGTATTGCTCAAAAAGGATCGTTCTTTCTATCTTTCTATTCATTATCCATATTTATTCTATAGCGAATACCCTCTTGATTTGATTACATAAAAAATATGGATACATGTACATCGATATAGTATCACTCGGGATAAAAATAAAATAAAAAATAAAAGTTTAAGATAAGAGCAGAACCCTTACCTATACTTACCTATATCTAATTTAAGAAAACAATAATGTAACATTTTCTATTATCTATTAATTAATAAATTTAATCAATCTCGAAAGTAGAGTATCCATAATTATTAATTATTAATATTAAATAAAGACTAATAAAATTAATTGATAAAGAAAAAGAATATTAATTGGAGTAATCCTTTATTTAAGTTTTATGCAAAATAACGAGTATTATAGGATTTCTAATAAACATAAGTTTTTTTTATTGGAATAAAAGCTAATCAATCAGTTCCACAATGAATTAGTTAGTAACTAGTCCTAAACTAACTAAAATAACTCGATCTTTATTAGATCGAGTTATTGGCAAATGCTATATTCCAGAATCAAGAATCAAGTCTTTTTTTTTGATAGAATTTTGTCTTACTATATGGATATAAATCGCCGTAGTATTAGAATGATTGAAAATCTCATACTCTGTTCTATATGTTATGTTAATAAATATCTTATTAATTACTAAGCATTAATAGTAAAATTAAAATAGTAATTTAATTTGGTTATTTGAGGAAATGCAACTTCTCAATTCGAATAATTGGAAGATTTTAAATATCTGGTAAAGAATCAAAATAATTAATGATTTCAAATCATATTTCATATTTGAGTTCTCTTAATGAAATAAAGGCTGGTGAATCGGAAACAATTAAATAAAAAAAAAAAGGTTTTATTTTATGGAACATACATATCAATATGCATGGATCATACCTTTCATTCCACTTCCAGTTACTATATTAATAGGATTGGGACTTCTGCTTGTTCCGACCGCAACAAAAAGCATTCGCCGTGTGTTGGCTTTTCCTAGTGTTGCATTGCTAAGCATAGCGCTGGGGTTTTCGGCCGATCTAGCTATTCAACAAATAAAAGGGGGTTCCGCTTATCAATATCTATGGTCTTGGACCATCAATAATGATTTTTCCTTAGAGTTTGGCTACTTGATCGACTCACTTACTTCTATTATGTCAATACTAATCACTACTGTTGGAATAATGGTTCTTATTTATAGTGACAATTATATGTCTCACGATCAAGGGTATTTGAGATTTTTTGCTTATATGAGTTTTTTCAATGCTTCCATGTTGGGATTAGTTACTAGCTCTAATTTGATACAAATTTATATTTTTTGGGAACTCGTGGGAATGTGCTCCTACCTATTAATAGGATTTTGGTTCACACGACCAATTGCGGCCAATGCTTGTCAAAAAGCGTTTGTAACTAATCGTGTAGGGGATTTTGGTTTATTATTAGGAATCTTAGGTCTTTATTGGATAACAGGCAGTTTCGAATTTAGGGATTTGTTCGAAATTTTCAATAACTTGATCCATAATGATGGGGTCAATTTTTTATTTGCGACTCTGTGTGCCTCTCTATTATTTCTCGGTTCAGTTGCTAAATCTGCACAATTCCCCCTTCATGTATGGTTACCTGATGCAATGGAGGGGCCTACTCCTATTTCGGCTCTTATACATGCAGCTACCATGGTAGCTGCGGGAATTTTTCTTGTCGCTAGACTTTTTCCTCTTTTCACAGTCATACCTTACATAATGAATCTTATTTCTTTGATAGGTGTAATAACGGTATTTTTAGGGGCTACTTTGGCTCTTGCTCAAAGAGACATTAAGAGAAGTTTAGCCTATTCGACAATGTCTCAATTGGGTTATATTATGTTAGCTTTAGGGATAGGTTCTTATCGAGCTGCCTTATTCCATTTGATCACCCATGCCTATTCGAAAGCATTGTTGTTTTTAGGATCCGGATCCATTATTCATTCAATGGAACCCCTTGTTGGATATTCTCCAGAAAAAAGTCAAAACATGGTTCTTATGGGTGGTTTAAGAAAATATGTCCCAATTACAAAAATAACTTTTTTATTAGGTACACTTTCTCTTTGTGGTATTCCACCTCTTGCTTGTTTTTGGTCCAAAGATGAGATTCTTAATGATAGTTGGTTATATTCACCCATTTTTGCGATAATAGCTTGTTTCACAGTGGGATTAACTGCATTTTTATATGTTTCGGGTCTATTTACTTACTTTTGAAGGATATTTACGCCTTCATTGTAAAAATGACAGGGGCGCTAAAAGCAGTTCGTTCTATTCAATATCTATATGGGGAAAAGAATCCCCAAAGCCAAAAGGAGTTAACAAAAATTTTCTTTTATCAACCAGAAATAGTAACGAAAGGATTTCTTTTTTTGAAAAAAAGAAATATCAAATGGGGGAGAATGCACGAAATCTGATCCGTTCCATTAGTACTAATTTAGGAAATAAAGACACTTCCACTTTTCCCCATGAATCCAACAATACTAGGTTACTACCTATGCTTGTATTGGTCTTATTTACTTTATTTGTTGGATTCATAGGAATTCCTTTGGTTCAAGAGGGAATACATTTTGATATATTATCGAAATGGTTAACTCCGTCCATAAACCTTTTACATAAGAATCCTACCTATTCCATAGATTGGTATGAATTTGTTACAAATTCCATTTTTTCAGTTAGTATAGCCCTTTTTGGAATAGTTATAGCATACCTTTTATATGGTTCCATATATTCATCTTTTCAGAGTTTGGACTTAATTAATTCATTTGTGAAAATGGGTCCTAAGAGAATTATTTTAGATCGAATAATAAATGCGATATACAATTGGTCAAATAATCGTGGTTATATAGACGTTCTTTATGCAAGATACCTAATTGGGAATCTAA
>NW_027182166.1:10000-21317 GCF_029961685.1 Aristolochia californica | reverse complement strand
GTATCTGAGAAGAACTTCCAGATTCATAGGAAGGAAGCTTGATCGGAATGAATCCGAATTTTTCTTCTATGATCGATCGGTATAAACATCAACAACTTCGAATTGGATCGGTTTCTCCCCAACAAATAAGTACGTGGGCCACCAAAATCCTACCTAATGGAGAAATAGTTGGAGAGGTGACAAAACCCTATACTTTTCATTACAAAACCAATAAACCGGAAAAAGATGGATTGTTTTGTGAAAGAATCTTTGGACCTATTAAAAGTGGAATTTGTGCTTGTGGAAATTATCGAGTGATCGGAGATGAAAAAGAAGACCCAAAATTTTGTGAACAATGCGGAGTCGAATTTGTTGATTCTCAGGTACGAAGATATCAAATGGGATACATCAAACTGGCATGCCCAGTGACTCATGTGTGGTATTTGAAACGTCTTCCCAGTTATATCGCGAATTTTTTAGATAAACCCCTTAAGGAATTAGAAGGCCTAGTATACTGCGATGTGTGATTTGATCGAAATCTTGATTTTACAGATTCGGAATGAGAAACTGTCACCCCATTCAATCCGATTGGGATGCCCCCGACTCTGACATGTCTCTTTGGAGGAGGAACATGAAGCTCAGAATTATGGGTGTATTAAATACTTCCAAATAGAAAAGGGAATTGATCCATGGTCGATTCCATAATAGATAAATCGGAATTGCTAGTTATACCTCGTGAAAAAAAAAACTTCTTTCGTGGAATTAGCCATTCCATTTGTTTTCGAAAGAGATTCCATTCAAGTAAACAAATATGGCATGGTTACAGGAGTTTATCCATCGCATATATGCTTCAAAGGATATCATAGCATAACCATCGAGGTGAAGTAGGGACCTAAAAGATCGAATGAAACGATGCATAGACAAGTAAATCCCTTATGAGATGAGTGAGTTCGAAGATATTCGAATTTTTATTTGAATTATTAAAATAAAAGGAATTTCTCATTCGAAGGGAAGTAGACTACTCAAAAATTTCTCATTTCCTTTCTGTCGTAATTGAATTGAATAACTAATTCATAAAGTAAAAGTAAGAATGAATAATGAGATATTGGTTGGTCCTCGCTGTGAACTTGAGTAAGGAGTAAATCTTTATGGGGCTTTCTAGAACAAAATGGGAATTGGAAAAAAAGAACCCCTTTCTTTATTTGATGTAACTACTTGAGCCGGATGAGAGGAAACCTTCACGTCCGATTTTTAAGGGGGGAATTCATAGGAACCTATCCCAATTTTTCTTTTGCTAGGCCCCGTTGCTAAAAAACCCACTTTCTTACGATTACGAGGTTCATTCGAATATGAAATCCAATCCTGGAAATACAGCATCCCACTTTTTTTTACTACCCAAGGCTTCGATACATTTCGAAATCGAGAAATCTCTACTGGAGCGAGTGCTATCAGAGAACAATTAGCCGATCTGGATTTGCGAATTATTACAGATCATTCATTGGCAGAATGGAAGGAATTAGGGGAAGAGGGTTCCACCGGGAATGAATGGGAAGATAGAAAAATTGGAAGAAGAAAGGATTTTTTGGTTAGACGCATAGAATTAGCTAAGCATTTTATCCGAACAAACGTGGAACCAGAGTGGATGGTTTTGTGCTTATTACCAGTTCTTCCTCCCGAGTTGAGACCCATTATTCAGATAGATGGGGGTAAACTAATGAGCTCGGATATTAATGAACTCTATCGAAGAGTTATCTATCGGAACAATACTCTTACTGATCCATTAACAACAAGTAGATCCACACCAGGGGAATTAGTAATGTGTCAGGAGAAATTGGTACAAGAAGCCGTGGATACACTTCTTGATAATGGGATCCGCGGACAACCAATGAGGGACGGTCATAATAAAGTTTACAAATCGTTTTCAGATGTAATTGAAGGCAAAGAGGGGAGATTTCGCGAGACTTTACTTGGTAAACGAGTCGATTATTCGGGTCGTTCCGTCATTGTTGTGGGCCCTTCGCTTTCATTACATCGGTGTGGATTGCCTCGAGAAATAGCAATAGAGCTTTTCCAGACATTTTTAATTCGTGGTTTAATCAGACAACATCTTGCTTCCAACATAGGGATTGCTAAAAGTAAAATTAGGAAAAAGAACCAATTGTATGGGAAATACTTCAAGAAGTTATGCAGGGGCATCCCGTATTGCTGAATAGAGCACCCACCCTGCATAGATTAGGCATACAGGCGTTCCAGCCTATTTTAGTGGAAGGACGTGCTATTTGTTTACATCCATTAGTTCGTAAGGGATTCAATGCAGACTTTGATGGGGATCAAATGGCTGTTCATGTACCTTTATCTTTGGAAGCTCAAGCGGAGGCTCATTTACTTATGTTTTCTCATATGAATCTCTTGTCTCCAGCTATTGGGGATCCCATTTCCATACCAACGCAAGATATGCTTATGGGACTCTATATATTAAACAATCGGGAATCGTCGAGGTATTTGTGCAAATAGGTATAATCCATGGAATCGCGGACACTATAAAAATAAAATAGTTGGCGATAATAACTATAAGTATACGAAAGGGAAAGAACCTTATTTTTGTAGTTCCTATGATGCACTTGGAGCTTATCGTCAGAAACGAATCAATTTAGATAGCCCTTTGTGGCTCCGGTGGCGACTAGATCAACGTGTCATTGCCTCAAGAGAACTTCCTAGAGAAGTTCAATATGAATCCTCGGGAACCTATCATGAGATTTATGGACACTATTTAATAGTGAAAAGTGTCAAAAAAGAAATCCTTTGTATATACATTCGAACCACAGTTGGTCATATTTCTTTTTATAGAGAAATAGAAGAAGCCATACAAGGGTTTTGCCGGGCCTACTCATACGGTGCCTAAGCTAAGTAATTATGTGATATCCGGGCGAGCCTCCCTGGTTCAACCGGTATCCTAATTCCTTAATTTCTACGTGAATCAAGATCGAGGAAAGGAAGTCTTCGAATCACTGACTCAACCCCATTGGCGAATCCCACTCAGCGGAATACGGAGGTACTTATGGCGGAACGGCCCGATCTGGTCTTTCACAATAAAGTGATAGATGGAACTGTCATGAAACGACTTATTAGCAGATTAATAGATCACTTCGGGATGGCATATACATCACATATACTGGATCAAGTAAAGACTCTGGGTTTCCGGCAAGCCACCGCTACATCCATTTCATTAGGAATTGATGATCTTTTAACAATACCTTCTAAAGGATGGCTAGTCCAAGATGCTGAACAACAAAGTTTTATTTTAGAAAAGCACCATCATTATGGGAATGTACACGCGGTAGAAAAATTACGTCAATCCATTGAGATATGGTATGCTACAAGTGAATATTTGAGACAGGAAATGCATCTTAATTTTAGGATGACTGATCCTTCTAATCCAGTCCATATAATGTCCTTTTCGGGAGCTAGAGGAAATGCATCTCAGGTACACCAATTAGTAGGTATGAGGGGATTAATGTCGGATCCCCAAGGACAAATGATTGATTTACCCATTCAAAGCAATTTACGCGAAGGACTTTCTTTAACGGAATATATCATTTCCTGCTATGGGGCCCGCAAAGGAGTTGTGGATACTGCTGTACGAACATCAGATGCTGGATACCTCACGCGTAGACTTGTTGAAGTAGTTCAACACATTGTTGTACGTAGAACGGATTGTGGCACTATCCGAGGTATTTCCGTGAGTCCCCGAAATGGGATGACGGAAAAAATTATGATCCAAACATTAATTGGTCGTGTATTAGCAGACGATATATATATGGGTCTACGGTGTATCGCCGCTCGAAATCAAGATATCGGGATTGGACTTGTCAATCGCTTCATAACTTTTCAGGCACAACCAATATATATTCGAACTCCCTTCACTTGCCGTAGTACATCTTGGATCTGTCGATTATGTTATGGTCGAAGTCCCACTCATGGTGACCTGGTTGAATTAGGGGAAGCAGTGGGTATCATTGCGGGTCAATCAATTGGTGAACCCGGGACTCAACTAACATTAAGAACTTTTCATACTGGTGGAGTATTCACAGGTGGTACTGCAGAACAGGTACGAGCTCCTTTTAATGGAAAAATTAAATTAAATGAGGATTTGGTTCATCCAACACGTACACGTCATGGGCATCCTGCTTTTCTATGTTATATAGACCTGTATGTCACTATTGAGAGTCAAGGCATTATTCATAGTGTGAATATTCCACCAAAAAGTTTTCTTTTAGTTCAAAATGGTCAATATGTGGAATCAGAACAAGTGATCGCCGAGATTCGCGCTGGAACATCCACTTTGAATTTTAAAGAAAGAGTTCGAAAACATATTTATTCTGATTCAGAGGGAGAAATCCACTGGAGTACCGACGTGTACCATGCACCTGAATATACATATGGTAATGTTCATCTCTTACCAAAAACAAGCCATTTATGGATATTATCGGGGGATCCGTGCAGATCTAATATAGTGCCTTTTTCCCCCCACAGGGATCAAGATCAAATGAATGTTCATTCTCTTCCTGTCGAACAGAGATATATTTCTGGCCTCTCAGTGACTAATGATCGAGTGAGACACAAATTGTTTAGTTCGGGTCCTTTCGGTAAAAAAGTAGATAGGGGTTTTGATTATTCAAGACCAGATCGAATCATATCCAATGGTCATTGGAATTTCATATACCCTGCCATTCTCTACGAGAATTCTGATTTATTGGGGAAGAGGCGAAGAAATAGATTCATACTCCCATTCCAATATGATCAAGAACGAGAGAAAGAACTAATGTCCTGTTCTGGTATCTCGATTGAAATACTCATAACTGGTATTTTACGTAAAAATAGTATTCTTGCTTATTTCGACGATCCCCAATACAGAAGAAGCAATTCAGGAATTACTAAATATGGTACCATAGAGGTGGATTTCATCCTAAAAAAAGAAGATTTGATTGAATATCGAGGAGCAAAAGAATTTAGGCCGAAATACCAAATGAAAGTAGATCGCTTTTTTTTCATTCCCGAAGAAGTGCATATTTTACCCGGATCTTCGTCCATAATGGTACGGAACAATAGTCTCATTGGAGTAGGTACACGAATAGCTTTAAATACAAGAAGCCGAGTAGGTGGATTGGTCCGAGTGGAGAGGAAAAAGAAAAAGATTGAACTGAAAATATTTTCAGGAGATATCCATTTTCCCGGAGAAACAGATAAAATCTCTCGGCATAGCGGCATCTTGGTACCACCAGAAACGGGAGAAAAAAATTCTAAGGACTCAAAAAAATTGAAAAATTGGATCTATGTCCAACGGATTACACCCATCAAGAAAAAGTATTTTGTTTCGGTTCGGCCTGTAGTCACATATGAAATAGCCGATGGCATAAATTTAGCAACGCTTTTCCCCCAGGATCCGTTGCAGGAAAGAGATAATGTGCAACTCCGAGTTGTCAATTATATCCTTTATGGAAACGGCAAACCCATTCGAGGAATCTCTCACACAAATATTCAATTAGTTCGAACTTGTTTAGTATTGAATTGGGACCAAGGACGAAATGGTTCTATAGAAGAAGTCCATGCTTCCCTTGTTGAAGTAAGGACAAATGATCTGATTCGAAATTTCATAAGAATTGACTTAGTTAAGTCCCCTATTTCGTATACCGAAAAAAGGAATGATAGGGGAGGTTCGGGATTGAATCTCGATAATGGATCAGATCGCACCAATATTAATCCTTTTTACCCCAAGGCGAAGATTCAATCACTTACCCAACATCAAGGGACTATTCATATGTTGCTGAATAAAAATAAGCAATGCCAATCTTTTCTAATTTTGTCATCATCTAATTGTTCTCGAATTGGTCCATTCAATGGTTCCAAATCTCTCAGTGTGAGAAAAAAATCAATTAAAGAAGATTCCACGATTGCTATTAGCAATTTGTTAGGTCCCCTGGGTACTGTATCTAAAATTGCGAATTTTTATTCATCTTACTGCTTAATAACTTATAATCAGATCTTCTTAAATAAATATTTGCGACTTGAGAATTTAAAACAGCCTTTCAGAGCTATTCAATATTATTTAATAGATGAAAATGGGGGAATTTACAATCGCGATCCATGTAGTAACATCATTTTGAATCCATTCGATTTAAATTGGTGCTTTCTCCATCACAATTATTGTGAGAAGACATCCACAACAATTAGCCTTGGGCAGTTTATTTGTGAAAATGTATGTATATCAAAATATGGACCGCGCATAAAATCTGGTCAAGTTATAATTGTTCATGTTGACTCCTTAGTAATAAGATCGGCTAAGCCTCATTTGGCCACTCCGGGAGCAACCGTTCATGGCCATTATGGAGAAATTCTTTATGAAGGAGATACATTAGTTACATTTATATATGAAAAATCGAGATCGGGTGATATAACGCAGGGTCTTCCAAAAGTGGAACAGGTGTTAGAAGTGCGTTCAATTCATTCAATATCGATGAACTTGGAGAAGAGGGTTGAAGGTTGGAACGCACATATAACAAAAATTCTTGGAAATCCTTGGGGATTTTTAATTGGAGCTGAGCTAACCATAGCGCAAAGTCGTATTTCTTTGGTTAATAAGATCCAAAAGGTTTATCGATCCCAGGGGGTGCAGATCCATAATAGGCATATAGAGATTATTGTACGTCAAATAACATCAAAAGTGTTAGTTTCAGAAGATGGAATGTCTAATGTTTTTTCACCCGGAGAACTAATCGGATTGTTGCGAGCGGAACGCACAGGGCGCGCTTTAGAAGAAGCAATCTGTTACCGAGCCATTTTATTGGGAATAACGAAGGCATCTCTGAATACTCAAAGTTTCATATCTGAAGCGAGTTTTCAAGAAACCGCCCGAGTTTTGGCAAAAGCCGCTCTACGAGGTCGTATTGATTGGTTGAAAGGCCTGAAAGAGAATGTTGTTCTGGGGGGTATGATACCTGTTGGTACCGCATTTAAAGGATTAGTGCATCGTTCTAGGCAACACAACAACATTCCTTTGGAAATAAAAAAGAAGAATCTATTCGAGGGGAAAATAAGAGATATTTTTTTCCACCACAGAGAATTATTGGGTTTTTGCATACAAAAGACTTTCCATGATACAGCAGAACAATCATTTACAGGATTTAATGATTCCTAATAAGAGCATATTCATTCTTTTCTTTTAACTTTGAACTATATATCTATATATATATGGTATGTATGGTCCAGTCATTTGATTTGTTAATGTTAATAAAGATAATAACGAATAGAAAGTAATTAATGACTTGGACCGTGTATCAACGGCCAATCCCTGGCAGAAGGTTCCGTCGGAACAATTATTTATTTCAAGGTACCTTGTTTCTTAACAAAAAAAAAGGGAAAGTGTGGGGTGAAATGACAAGAAGATACTGGAACATCAATTTAGAAGAGATGATGGAAGCGGGAGTGCATTTTGGTCATGGTACTAGGAAATGGAATCCTAGAATGTCACCTTACATCTCCGCAAAGCGTAAAGGTATTCATATTACAAATCTTACTAGAACGGCTCGTTTTTTGTCAGCAGCTTGTGATTTAGTTTTTGATGCAGCAAGTAGGGGAAAGCACTTTTTAATAGTTGGTACCAAAAGTCAAGCTGCGGATTCAGTAGCAGCAGCTGCAATAAGGGTTCGGTGTCATTATGTTAATAAAAAATGGCTCGGGGGTATGTTAACAAATTGGTCTACTACAGAAACGAGACTTCATAAATTCAGGGACTTGAGAGCGGAGGCGGGGAAACTCAAACGTCTCCCGAAAAGAGACGCAGCAATGTTGAAGAGACAATTATCTCACTTGCAAACATATCTGGGTGGGATCAAATATATGACGGAGTTACCCGAGATTGTAATCATCGTTGATCAGCAAGAAGAATATACGGCTCTTCGAGAATGTCTCACTTTGGGTATTCCGACGATTTGTTTAATCGATACAAATTGTGACCCGGATCTCGCAGATATTTCGATTCCAGCCAACGATGACGCTATAGCTTCAATCCGATTGATTCTTAACAAATTAGTATCCGCAATTTGTGAGGGTCGTTCTAGCTATATAAGAAATCATTGATTAATAATAAGATTAAGATAAGTCAATAACTTTTTGAACTCTATAGATTGATTGAATCGGTTACCATTCCTGAATCTCAAAAAAGAGATAAAAATGGATGGGGATATTCTGTGATTCCTTGGCACCTGAAATATGCGATTAAAGTCAAAGTGGGCGAGTCGAGAAAGAGATGGTTGAATCAAAATAATTAAAATTCCTTTTTTAGTTCTATTTCTGTCAGAGGGTAATATGAATTTTATACTATGTTCCATAAGCACACTAAGGGATATATACGATATATCTGGTGTGGAAGTGGGCCAACATTTATATTGGCAAATAGGGGGTTTCCAAGTCCACGCCCAAGTACTTATTACTTCTTGGGTCGTAATTGCTATCTTATTAGGTTCAGCCGCTATAGCTGTTCGGAATCCACAAACCGTTCCAACCGACGGTCAGAATTTTTTCGAATATGTCCTTGAATTCATTCGAGACCTGAGCAAAACTCAGATTGGAGAAGATTATGGCCCCTGGGTTCCTTTTATTGGAACTATGTTTCTATTTATTTTTGTTTCTAACTGGTCGGGTGCTCTTTTACCTTGGAAAATCATACAGTTACCTCATGGAGAGTTAGCAGCACCTACGAATGATATAAATACTACTGTTGCTTTAGCTTTACCACCACATCAGTGGCATATTTCTATGCAGGTCTTACCAAAAAAGGGTTGGGTTATTTCGGTAAATACATTCAACCAACTCCAATACTTTTACCAATTAACATCCTAGAAGATTTCACAAAACCTTTATCACTTAGTTTTCGACTTTTCGGGAATATATTGGCTGATGAATTAGTAGTTGTTGTTCTTGTTTCTTTAGTACCTTCAGTAGTTCCTATACCTGTCATGTTCCTTGGATTATTCACAAGCGGGATTCAAGCTCTTATTTTTGCAACCTTAGCCGCGGCTTATATAGGTGAATCCATGGAGGGTCATCATTGACTAGCTTTCGAAAAAAAAAAGCTTATCCCAACTCTCGAGTGTCTCAAGATAATCTACTGGGGGAACACAATATATCCAAACGAGACATGTATGGTCTAGAGTAGGAACAAAAAAGATGTACGATATTTGGGAATTGTAAAAAAAAAAAGGAAAGAGATCTAAAAGATCTTTTTCCTAAGATTGACTTTATGGTCCATTTATGTTATGTCTCTCTAATCAATATTCTATGATATGATCATATTTGTTCAGTCAATTACTCTATTTTTTTTTTCATAATTTGACTAAGAATTGTTATCTTATCTGTCTCCGACATGCGCCTAAAACAAAAAGAGTATGTTCTATAGAAAGAATAATTCCATTCTTATTTGATTTGATTCAATTTGATTCAACGATTGATCAAAGTTGTCATTAATTGCAATCAAATCTTTATACGTAATGATTCGGGCTGACGATCCCATCCATTTATATTCATGCAGGGGTCGCGATAATGATAAGTAAAAGGAAGAGAAGAGTTTACAAGCAAATAAGATTCATAAAAAAGTCGATTAGGGGGTCGTGCTGAGCTAGGTATGGATATATATGTGTAGTGTAATGGCTATAAGCCAATTCCTGTGTATGTTTCGAAGCATGATTCTATTCTTCGACTAGAATCCGATTCAACAGCATAAAGAATGGTTTACGTTATGCAAGAAACACATGTATATGTGATATTAGATATTCATTAATTATCCATATATGGACTATACATACAAATAAAATAATAGAAATATATATTCTATTCTATTTTTTATTTATTATATTATTATTATTTTTTATTTTATATTATAATATTATTTTATATTTTGTATATAATATATTATTATTATTTATATTATATATATATTATATATAATATATATATATTTATTCTTTCCTACTACTGAATTTGAATTCAATAGGAGTTCTTCCGTTTTATTTTATCTGTGACTGGGGATTGAATGAATAAACAATAAACAGATGAAGTCAAGCATATAGAGGAGAACAGAACGTGCCAAGAATAAAAAGAGTGGCTTAGACCAAAGAAATGGAATAACTAGAACCTTTTGGATTTACAAAGACTACACGGTAGAAATTATAAAGGAGATATTGAAGTCGTTCTGCTGATTCAGGGATATCATTACCTCAATTCACTTTTGAGTTCTTAGTTACTTCGGGCGGATGGGTCTTAATGATGAAATAATAAGTAATAATTCATTGGTTGATTGTATCATTAACCATTTCTTTATTTTGGTGTGAGGAGCTTACCATGAATCCACTGATTTCTGCCGCTTCTGTTATTGCTGCTGGGTTGGCCGTAGGGCTTGCTTCTATTGGACCTGGGGTTGGCCAAGGTACTGCTGCGGGCCAAGCCGTAGAAGGTATCGCGAGACAACCAGAAGCAGAGGGTAAAATACGAGGTACTTTATTGCTTAGTCTGGCTTTCATGGAAGCTTTAACAATTTATGGGCTAGTCGTGGCATTAGCGCTTTTATTTGCGAATCCTTTTGTTTAATCCCATAAATATGAAAAATACGTCCTAATTTTCTTATTTTATTTTTTTGCTGTGTACCCGTCTCTTGCTTCTTAGAATTAGATCAACACTTCACCCCTATCATCTAATCACTTGTTGGTCTAATCACTTGTTCGTTGAAACAATACCCCGGGGAAGGACTAATTTGAGGATGAGGAATTAGCGAATCCACTCGCTTTCTTCCTTCCCGCCTTTAATGGAAGGGGAACCCCCCCCCCTTTTTTTTTTATTAGTTTGACTTTTATTTTATTAGATTAGGATGGAGCAAACATGAGGCCTGGGGTCTAGGGCTAATAAGTGTCTTATTGAGAACTTCTATAATCCATAATATAAATATAATAAATAATAAAAAAAAATTAGAATAGATTCAATTTCTTTATTTTTATTTTAAATAAGGAAATTAAGAAAAAAAAAAAGAGATCAATCAAACAAAACAGAGGGGATCAGGTGATACAAAAAGAACTCTGTTCGATTTTCTTAGTCCTATCTACAAGAGGAGATCATATGAAAAATGTAACCGATTCTTTCGTTTACTTGGGTCATTGGCCATCCGCCGGGAGTTTAGGGTTTAATACCAATATTTTAGCAACAAATCCAATAAATCTAAGTGTAGTGCTTGGTGTATTGATCTTTTTTGGAAAGGGAGTGTGTGCGAGTTGTTTATTTCAAGAATAGGCTG
>NW_027182166.1:0-5000 GCF_029961685.1 Aristolochia californica | reverse complement strand
AAAATCTTGAGTCCTTGTTCTCTCTCCTACAGAGGTATTAACTCTATGGAATAGAGAAAAAAATAAAAGAAAAACCTTTTATTTTTTTATTCTTCACGCCCGGGATTACGTCCTGGATCATTAGATAGGAATCCGAAGATGAAGAGAGAAACAAAGAATATCACTACTGTGTAAACGAAGAGTTTAAGAGTAAGCATTACACAATCTCCAAGATCAGTATTTTAGAAAATAGGGGAATAGATTCTCTATGTCTATTTTTGTACCACATACCCCGTTTCGAGAAAAGCAAATCTTTTCTAGGAATTCAGAATTTATTTGTAATAAGATTCTGATTCATCTCTTAGTTATAAAAATTTGCTTATCATGCCCAACCTAGATATTGTGAGGTACCATAATAAGGTCTTTGACCCTTGGAGGGTCAAAATGTGGAAATGAGGTGATTCAGATTCATCGCAGCTCCCCATAAAGAATTTCAATGTTTGAATTGGGGGTTCATAATGTAGGACTTATCTGATCTTATCAATTGTTCTTATAAATTTTGTTAGAAATTTTTTTTTTTTCGAAGAAATCGTGAATCTTTCTTAGTATTAAAGATCTCATCGAAAACTTACAGCAGCTTGCCAAACAAGGGCTAAGAGAAAAAAGAGTACGGGTATGACTGGCATAACATCTACGATTGGATTCAAAAAGGCATAAGTCTCGGGCAATTTGGCGAATAAAAAGCTACTCGAATGAAGGGCCGAATTAAGACAGATAGAGATTAAACTTAAGATATTAAGCATACCAAACATTTCGTTTTTAGAGATAATTTCATTTTTATCGTGATATAAGGGAAAAATAAAGAAAGAAGAGAAGGTTTGCCAAAAATCTTCCTTTTTCTTGGAACTCCCCCAATCAAAAATCCTTCAATTCTTAAATCTGATTCAATTCTTAAATCAGAGTAGAAGGAATCATACTTTCATACAATATCTTAATTGAATTATATGTAATGATCAATGAATTCATTTCGATTCTACATCTACACATTCTACACATGACGAATCTTAGCAACGCCCATTCTATAGATATTGGATTTAGGCTGAAATTGACGAACAGCCAATACCTATGTTAGTGTTTATTTGTGTCCAATATAAATCTAAATGGGGCGTGGCCAAGCGGTAAGGCACCGGGTTTTGGTCCCGTTATTCGGAGGTTCGAATCCTTCCGTCCCAGCCCGATTCTCTCATAGAAAAGATGAGGTACTTTTAGCCATCTTCCCTAATCCCCTAATAAAAGTAAGTGGGATATTGGATACAATGTGATTCCATTTTTTTTTTTGTTTCTTTCAGATTTCGAATCATTGTTTTATGAACTATATACTCCTTATTGATTGACTTTCTCACAAGCGTATCGATTCACATTCTTACACTCGCAATCGAGTGTCAATGACACGTGTATAATGTATAAAAAAAAATATAAATAGAATATATCTATTTACTTTTTATAGAAAGTATGGAAAGAAAAATGAAAGTCTCATTCATATGATATAGGATCATGTTAAATCCTTGCTGAGACTTCTCCAGATAAAATAAAAAAAAATACCTATCCTTCCATTTCCATATATATATATAAGCATATATATAAGCATATATCATATATATAAGCATATATATATATATTATATATAAGGAAATATAAGGAAGGTGTGGACTGCTGGGTAGCAATTAAGCCAATGATTATTCATGATTCCATATTGAATCAATTCCATACCGGGCATACCGGTTCAAAATTAGAGGAATGTTATGGTAAAACTTCGTTTGAAACGATGTGGTAGAAAGCAACGTGCGACTTGAAGGACATGGTCGGTTGTGGATGCAGGAATCCACCATTTTATATATCTGTGAAGATGCTCTTGGCTCGACATAGTTTGTTCTGTTACACTAGGAAACCAATTTTATTGGTTGTAAATAGTACATGATGGAGCTCGAGTATAAAGTATTGATTCATTTATCAGGGGAAGAGTCTAGGGTTAGTACCAATCAATAGGTTGGAAAAACTTCGTAACGTAAGTATATCTTCGATATAGAAATCGAAAGGGTCAAATTTGAAAGGGGTTCAAACCAAAAAGTTAAATAGTTCGGAATTGGTAAAAATATTTGACCAAAATTGTATCGTAGGGGAATCAATCATTCGTACGATTCTTTCAATAGAAAGAAATAATAAAAGGTATGTTGCTGCCATTTTGAAACGATTAAGAATCGCCGAAGTAATGTCTAAACCCAATGATTCAAAGCAAGGATAACTAACGGATACCGGAACAAGTAAACTCCATTTTTCAACTGTTTCAACAACTCGAACTAGATTAGAATGTGGAAATAGATTCTAGGTGAGACAAATAAAAAAAAATGGGTTAGAGACGGCTCAATAAATGTTTAAGGATTTCCTCTCTAGGCCTTTGATAATTACCTAACTTGAGTTATGAGTACGAATGGTATTTTTCTTCTCAGGAGAGAAGAACAAAAAACGACTCCAATTTTTAGTTAGAGTCTAATTCAAAATTTTTTGGATACATTTGCCACTATATACATAAATTCGAATCATTCTTTCTTGAGCCGTATGAGGAGAAAACCTCCTATACGTTTCTAGGGGGGGGGGGGGGATTCTTCATATACATCTATCCCAATGAGTCATCTATCGAATCGTTGCAATTGATGTTCGATCCCGAAGAGAGGGAAGAGATCTCGTAAAGTCGGTTTTTACGATCCGATAAAGAATCAAACTTATTTAAATGTTCCTGCTATTCTATATTTCCTTGAAAGGGGCGCTCAACCTACAGGAACTGTTCATGATATTTCAAAGAAGGCGGAGGTCTTTAAAGAACTTCGAGTTAATCAAACAAAGTTCAATTAATGGAATCAAAAAGGGGTGCCTAGCATCTGGCTTTATGTAATTGTTTCTCCACTGATCTCTTTTTTTCTTGCTCTATTCACCATTGCTATAGAACGAAAAAAAAATCCTATCTATATTGAATTGATTTATAATTGATATAAGACAGATAGAAAAAAATCTCGAGTGATTAAATTACTGGATCTACGAAATGCCGGGATTACCATCAATAGGGTACTTTTTGTTATTGGATGTACTCCCCTAACAAACAAAGGGGGCAATCCCGCTTATTGTATCTGTATCTATATTCAATAAATTCAATATTTATTCCTACTTCTTCCTTAACTTATTCCCCCGTTTACACTTCATTTCTTATCTATGTAGTGCCAATCCAACACAAGTACTTTACTTAATTATTTAGGTTTGATGGTTTGATCAATTTGATATTTTTTTGTTTTATCAATATGCAATTCATATTGACAATGTTGTATCGAACAAATATAATTCGATCGTGGAGAAATAAATCTATTTCTCCACGGCCCATAAGTTTGTTTATTTACTTCATTTAAATGATGAGTTCACCAAATTCACTGCGATACAAGAATAAAAGTTTTTTTTTTTTTTTTATATTATATATATTTATATATATTATATATAATATATATATTTATATTAATATTATATATATTAATATTATATTCTATTATTTTATATTTATTTTTTATTCCGATCATATCTACAATCTTATCCGGGTTGCTAACTCAATGGTAGAGTACTCGGCTTTTAAGTGCGACTATGATCTTTTACACATTTGGATGAAGCAACGAATTCGTCCATACCATTGGTAGAGTTTGTAAGACCACGACTGATCCAAAACGGGAATGAATGGAAAAAATAGCATGTCGTATCAATGGGGAACTCAGAGAATACTTCGAATACTTCATCCTTACCGGATGGGCAAAAAATCTTGTCTTTGCTTCTTTTCTTGGAACGGGACTAAAAAAATTAACCCTCGGGTCAAGTGAATAAATGGATAGAGCTCCATGGCTCCAATTATAGGGAAAGAAAAAGCAACGAGCTTTTTTTTTATTAAAATGAAATTAATATGAATTTGAATAATTTCCCGATCTAATTAGACGTTAAAAATATATATTAGTACCTGATGCGGGAAAAGGTTCCCCTGTGAGTGGATGATGCATTCCCTTTTTTATGAATCCTAATTATTAACTCTATTACGGAGTGAGTAAAGACGAATGTGTAGAAGAAACCGTATACTGACAAAAAGCTAATTTTTTCCAAAGTCAAAAGAGCGATCGGGTTGCAAAAATAAATGATTTCTTGTCATCCTTTTGTGAACTATAACGTGGAATTCGAACGAAAAAAAAAATGGGATGGAAAAAGAGAGTATCTGTTGATTGGTCTCCTTGTCTCCGGGGTATCCATTGTTTTTTTTTTTTTTTTTTTTCTTACTATATACCTTGTTTTGACTGTATCGCACTATGTATTGTATCATTTGATAACCCAAGAAATCCCCCATTCCTTTGGTTCAAGTATAATTTCAAATTAAATGGAGGAATTACAAGGATATTTAGAAATGGATAGATCTCCACAAAAACACTTCCTATATCCACTTCTCTTTCAGGAGTCTATCTACGTACTTGCTTATAATCATGGTTTAAATGGATCGACTGTTTACGAATCGATGGAAAATTTAGGTTATGACAATAAATTTAGTTCACTAATTGTGAAACGTTTAATTATTCGAATGCATCAACAGAACCCTTTTAATTTTATTATTTCGGGTAACGATTTTCACCAAAATAGATTCGTTAGGAAAAGCAAGAATTTGGATTCTCAAATCATATCAGAAGCTTTTGCAGTCATTATGGAAATTCCACTCTCCCTGCAATTAGTATCTTGCCTGGAAGAAAAAGAAGTAGCAAAATCTCATAATTTACGATCTATTCATTCAATATTTCCCTTTTTCGAGGACAAATTATCACATTTAAATCATGTGTTAGATATCTTAATACCCCACCCTATCCATCTGGAAATCTTGGTTCAAACCCTTAACTGCTGGATACAAGATGCTCCCTCTTTGCATTTATTGAGATTTTTTATCCACGAGTATCGTA
>NW_027182165.1:0-21371 GCF_029961685.1 Aristolochia californica | reverse complement strand
GGTCCCATTGATTGATCATAACGATATCGTGGAAATGCTGCACGGACCCATATATATAGGAACAGAAAGAGAATCACCTTGATACTAAACCGGATCGAGCCCGGGATCTTCTTTGAAATGGGAAGATCTAGGATAGGCGGCCAACCTCCTGGAGAGAGCGATGTGCATGGACCAGGTGAGTAGGGATGCAGCTCCGTGGACCGCTCGTCGGGCCTGATAGGTGGTGGTATCACACCCTTCTCAAAGGAACCGTACGTGACACTCTCGCGTCATACGGCTCCGTCCCGGAATCAGGACCTCCCCTTTCCTTTGACCAACGGGTCCTCGAACCCCTCGCATGGAGGTTCCTTTTCATTCATTCATTGATTGATTCAAGGTCGCTTTAGCCATTGATTGACGGTATAAGCTAGTCGCCAGAAGCGAAGCTATCTTCCGGGCCAAAGAGTACCGTTATCTGGGCAGGTGCTCCTGCAGCAGCTGCAGCTGAATCTCTCCTCGGAAATTCTCCGGAAAGAAAGGCTTGAAGTTCAGAATCTGAAGTAGGGATCATTTTCTCGATCGTAACAGTCAACTATCAAGTGATTGATATGGAACTCTGCCGCCTTCAAATCCAACACCTAACGATGAGAAAGAAGGTTCATATGGTGTTTATTCAATCGAGGGAAGGAGCGCTTACTTATAGGAGGTATGAAATCCACATCTGTCAGAATCAGGTCATCGACCGGAGGAAGGAAAGTTTCTCATTATGAGTGTGACGATGGATTCGATTGGGAAGTCCAATGGCAAAAGGAAGGAGACTCATTAGCTCGTTATTTAGTACTTGACTCTTGTACTTGCCCTGGAATCGAAAAGGAAGAGTTCTCACTTATAGCACCTCAAAGGGACTATGTAACTCAATCCTCTCGTCTATAGCTCCGATCTCTATCTACGATGAAAGGGAACTGAATATTCAGGTTTCAGGGTCCTGAGAAGGAACCATTCATCTCTCTCTTCTTCATCCCCTCCCCGGAGAACTAGGACTCCGTAACCTAGGGTCAGCAAGCCAAGCTTAGGCTTCCCCGAGAGAAAGCCCATTTCATTTGGGTGGTCTTATTTGAAGTTTTTTCTTATCAATCTTTCCCTACCCGAGCTTGATTCCCGGATCATTTACGGTGGTTACGCCATGGACTTGAACCATGTTAAATCCCCATTGGACCCGGGAGAGAAAGACAATAGAATAGCAACTGAAACAACGAACTTCTCGCTCGTTCTGCTCAAACTCTAAAACTTTCGCTATGGCCACAAAACTTTAATAAAACTGCGCGAAAGGACTAATTAAAAAAGGGGAACAACCCTTAGACGTCTTTCTTTCGTACAATTTGATTAGAATCTTTGTGGGCTTACGTGATTCTCACAGAGCCAAACCATACCATTCAACCGTTTACCATGTAGACCAATAAGCGGCTACACTACTGTAGCAAAGGTAATACAGATGAAAGGACATCGGATACTCGTTAGAATACGGAGGAACTTTGGATCAAACAGAAGGGAGAACTAGACTAATGTACCGAAAACAATCAAAGTGGTAGGAGCGGTGAACGATACAGGAAATAAGATGCGCTTTCCAGTCCCGAGCAAAGATTGGAATAGAACTGTTCGCCGCCATGGATCATTCATTGTAGCAAGGGTGGCATAACTCAATCAATGGCATCAGTTTCTCAAATGGTCAAATGGAGCAATTTCCATCGGACTGAAGTTCTCCCTATCATTCCATTATGGACGGGTCTTTCGTCATTTTTGATGTGAATTTGAGTTGATCTGCCTCTCGCCTTGCCCCTTTGCTGAACTTGACGACGCCCCATTCTTTATACGTTTCTTCTTCTCCCGCTTCCCTGAGCTCCCTTTCCTGCAAATTGATAGACTGGAAATTGAGAGACAGACTGTTCATGGCGGGATAACCATGTTAGCTTTCTCTGCGGAGGGATAAAATGACCACGACTTCGAATTCATTAGTGTAGCACGTGATTTAAGCTAAACCATGAAAACTCAATCCGAAGTGAGCGGCAACATAAGCTGCTCCTTCTGTCCCCAAAGTCAAGTGGAAAAATATGGAAACTCTCACTGATAGAGATTTGCCAGAAGCAAACCACATCGATAATGGCCTATCTCGGAATGGTGGATCGAGCAAGAAATCCTGAACATGGTGGTCCCTATTAATCCATAGTTTTGGGCCGCTAGAAATCAGCATTGTGGTTGATCTGTCCTATAGTGCAATCCATAGCAGAAAAATCGGTATCGCTATCCTGTATGGTGAAACTGTATCCTGTTGAGTGAACAGTGATCTTGCATCTATGCCCGTACTCTGAAGCATAGCCATCTGACTCTCCAGCTTAACCATATTGGGTCTTCCCATTCTCCGCCTTGCACTCGCTGCGTGATTATTCGTTTGCTAGTGAAGCCTTGCACTCTCCTGGTGGTGGCCGTACTTAGTGTCAGTGATCTTACTTGGCAGCTAGCCCAAAGAGTCAGTCCAACCGTGATCACTGAGATCTATTATCCATTTTCTATGTCAATGTGTCTTTACGTGTGGAAAGGCGATTGCTTGCTTGACTTGATTACAGTTCCGGGCTTTGATCAACAAGACCAATGTGTGAAAGATGTCATTTTCGAGCCCTGTGGATGGAAAGGGAAGATTGCTTGCTGATGGGCAGTGGGTTGCCGAGGGCTGCTATTTCGATCCTTCCATAATATCAAAAAAGAGAAATCTCAAATGTATGAATGAACGGCCTAACATGGTCCGACCTTGACCCCGTATCCAAACCTTCGTTTTAGGCTCGAAGGCCATTGCTCAGGTTTTCAAGGTTGAGCAGTAGGCCGATTGAGATGCTTTTTTCGCATGAGGATGCTTGGGCAGTTTGTTGACCCCTCTCACTTCACGAATCAATTTCGGTATAAAGTTGAAGCAAGCTATCTTCTTCTCAGAAAGAGTACGCGAGGTCGCCAAGCTATGGATTCAAAAGTCGAGGCTTCAAAATCGGGCAGGTTCAGAAGGAATTCCATCGGCTAGATCTATGATCCATGGCTATCAAGTAGCAATAATAGCATAGTCTAATAGATAGTCTAATTGTCTTCTTTTCAGCTCTTCAAGTGGATTGAGAAGGGTATGGTACATAAGGTGGTCCAGGTGGGTAAGGCGAGGCAGACTACTTTGAGATATTTCCAACATCAAAAATGAAAGAAAAGCCTACATAGTACCCGGTTTTCTTGCTCCAACTAGACCGACGTCCATATATAGGTATGACTCTCGAATAAAAACCATATCTATGTAGGGACCGAACTTGCTGACCAAAACAAAGACGAAAAAGAGGGATTCTAGTTGTAAGATAGCTAATGAAACCATAGCTGGAATTGAGATCTCATTCAAAGAGAAAGATATCAAATATCTGGAGTTTCTTTTTGTCCAAGTCACTTCTCCTTTTGTCCAAGTCACTTCTCTTTTTGTCTAAGTCACTTCCTTTTTTCTTTGTGAGTATCGGGAATACCCCCATTCATAGGTCCGAGATCCACATCTATGAATTGAAAGGTCCGAATGATCAACTCTGCAATCAGTTGTTAGAATCAATAGGTGTTCAAATCGTTCATTTGAATAAATTGAAACCCTTCTTATTGGATGATCATGATACTTCCCAAAGATCGAAATTCTTGATCAATGGAGGAACAATATCACCCTTTTTGTTCAATAAGATACCAAAGTGGATGATTGACTCATTCCATACTAGAAAGAATCGCAGGAAATCCTTTGATAACACGGATTCCTATTTCTCAATGATATCCCACGATCGAGACAATTGGCTGAATCCCGTGAAACCATTTCATAGAAGTTCATTGATATCTTCTTTTTATAAAGCAAATCGACTTCGATTCTTGAATAATCCACATCACCTCTGGTTCTATTGTAACAAAAGATTCCCTTTTGATGTGGAAAAGACCCGTACCAATAATTATGATCTTACATATGGACAATTCCTCAATATCTTGTTCATTCGCAACAAAAGATTTTCTTCGTGCGTCAGTAAAAAAAACATGTTTTTTTTGGAGAGAGATACTATTTCACCAATCGAGTCACAGGTATCTGACATATGAATACCTAACTCTTTTCCACAAAGTGGTGACGAAACGTATAACTTGTACAAATCTTTCCATTTTCCAATTCGATCCGATCCATTCGTTCGTAGAGCTATTTACTCGATCGCAGACATTTCTGGAACACCTCTAACAGAGGAACAAATAGTCAATTTTGAAAGAACTTATTGTCAGCCTCTTTCAGATATGAATCTATCTGATTCAGAAGGGAAGAACTTGCATCAGTATCTCAGTTTCAATTCAAACATGGGTTTGATTCACACTCCATGTTCTGAGAAATATTTACCACCCGGAAAGAGGAAAAAACTGAGTCTTTGTCTAAAGAAATGCGTTGAGAAACGGCAGATGTATAGAACCTTTCAACGAGATAGTGCTTTTTCAAATCTCTCAAAATGGAATCTGTTCCAAACCTATATGCCATGGTTCCTTACTTCGACAGGGTGCAAATATCTAAATTTCACCCTTTTAGAGACTTTTTCAGACCCATTGCCGATACTAAGTAGCAGTCACAAATTTCTATCTGATATTATGCATGGATCAGATATATCATGGCCAATTCCTCAGAGAAAATGGTTGGCGATTCTTCCACAATGGAATCTGATAAGTGAGATGCCGAGTAAGTGTTTACAGAATCTTCTTCTGTCCGAAGAAATGATTCATCGAAATAATGAGTCACCCGTTCTATTGATATGGAGACATCTGAGATCACCAAATGCTCGGGAGTTCCTCTACTCAATCCTTTTCCTTCTTCTTGTTGCTGGATATCTCGTTCGTACACATCTTCTCTTTGTTTCCCGAGCCTCTAGTGAGTTACAGACAGAGTTAGAAAAGATCAAATCTTTGATGATGGAATCATACACGATTGAGTTGCGAAAACTTCTGGATAGGTATCCTACATCTGAACAGAATTCTTTCTGGTTAAAGAATCTCTTTCTAGTTGCTCTGGAACAATTAGGAGATTCTCTGGGAGAAATACGGGGTTCTGCTTCTGGCGGCAACATGCTATTGGGTGGTGGTCCCGCTTATGGGGTCAAATCAATACGTTCTAAGAAGAAGGATTTTCATATTAATCTCATTGATATCATCGATCTCATAAGTATCATACCAAATCCCATCAATCGAATAACTTTTTCGAGAAATACGAGACATCTAAGTCGTACAAGTAAAGAGATCTATTCATTGATAAGAAAAAGAAAAAACGTGAACGGTGATTGGATTGATGATAAAATAGAATCCTGGGTCGCGAACAGTGATTCGATTGATGATGAAGAAAGAGAATTCTTGGTTCAGTTCTCCACCTTAACGACAGAAAAAAGGATTGATCAAATTCTATTGAGTCTGACTCATAGTGATCATTTATCAAAGAATGACTCTGGTTATGAAATGATTGAACAACCGGGATCAATTTACTTACGAGACTTAGTTGACATTCATCAAAAGTGTCTAATGAATTATGAGTTCAATAGATCCTGTTTAGCAGAAAGACGGATATTCCTTGCTCATTATCAGACAATCACTTATTCACAAACCTCGTGTGGGGCTAATAGTTTGAATTTCCCATCTCATGGAAAACCCTTTTCGCTCCGCTTAGCTCTATCCCCTTCTAGGGGTATTTTAGTGATAGGTTCTATAGGAACTGGACGATCATATTTGGTCAAATACCTAGCGACAAACTCCTATGTTCCTTTCATTACGGTATTTCCGAATAAGTTCCTGGATGACAAGCCTAAAGGTTATCTTATTGATGATATCGATATTGATGATAGTGACGATATCGATATTGATGATAGTGACGATATTGATGATGACCTTGATACGGAGCTGCTAACTATGACGAATGCGCTAACTATGTATATGACGCCGAAAAAGGAAATGGACCGATTTGATATCACCCTTCAATTAGAATTAGCAAAAGCAATGTCCCCTTGCATAATGTGGATTCCAAACATTCATGATCTGTATGTGAATGAGTCGAATTACTTATCCCTCGGTCTATTAGTGAACTATCTCTCCAGAGATTGTGAAAGATGTCCCACTAGAAAGATTCTAGTTTTTGCTTCGACTCATATTCCCCAAAAAGTGGATCCCGCTTTAATAGCTCCGAAGAAATTAAATACATGCATTAAGATACGAAGGCTTCTTATTCCACAACAACGAAAACACTTTTTCATTCTTTCATATACTAGGGGATTTCACTTGGAAAAGAAAATGTTCCATACTAACGGATTCGGGTCCATAACCATGGGTTCCAATGCACGAGATCTTGTAGCACTTACCAATGAGGCCCTATCGATTAGTATGACACAGAAGAAATCCATTCTAGACACTAATACAATTAGATCAGCTCTTCATAGACAAACTTGGGATTTGCGATCCCAGGTAAGATCGGTTCAGGATCATGGGATCCTTTTCTATCAGATAGGAAGGGCTGTTGCACAAAATGTACTTCTAAGTAATTGCCCCATAGATCCTATATCTATCTATATGAAGAAGAAAGAATGTAAGGAAGGGGGTTCTTATTTGTACAAATGGTACTTCGAACTTGGAACGAGCATAAAGAAATTAACGAGACTTCTTTCTCTTTTGAGTTGTTCTGCCGGATCGGTCGCTCAAGATCTTTGGTCTGCACCTGGACCCGATGAATCAAATTGGATCACTTCTTATGGATTCGTTGAGAATGATTCTGATCTAGTTCATGGCCTATTAGAAGTAGAAGGCGCTCTGGTGGGATCCTCACGGACAGAAAAAGATTGCAGTCAGTTTGATAATGATCGAGTGACATTGCTTCTTCGGTCCGAACCGAGGAATCAGTTAGATATGATGCAAAATGGATCTTGTTCTATCGTTGATCAGAGATTGATATATGAAAAATACGAATCGGAGTTTGAAGAAGGGGAAGGAGAAGGAGCCCTCGACCCACAACAGATAGAGGAGGATTTATTCAATCACATAGTTTGGGCTCCTAGAATATGGCGCCCTTGTGGAAATATATTTGATTGTATCGAAAGGCCCAATGAATTGGGATTTCCCTATTGGTGGGCCAGGTCATTTCGGGGCAAGCGGATCATTTATCATAAAGAGGATGCGCTTCAAGAGAATGATTCGGAGTTCTTGCAGAGTGAGAATCTCAAGTTCAAAAAGTCATTTTAGCCAAACAAGCAAAGGAATGAGCGCCTCGCCTTTACTCTAATAAGGGCGTTAGCGCAGTGCGAGTTACGGAACACATTTTTGCTTTGCTATGCTACTAATACGCGTATTTGCTCTGCTATTCTGCCCTCACCTCTCCAGCTGGGCGTAGACTCTTATGGGAAGAACTGCTATCCGTGCGTCAGTTGTAATCTCTCCCTTGGTGTGTGGGTGGGGATTTCACACGACCCTTCTTCTTGCGGATAAAAAAGGGTGGCAGAAAAGGCATTTTTTGTAGCATGGAGGAGTTTGCTGACTTCATTCTGGTGGCCAGTCTGGTTGAGCTTCCTCTGGGTGGATCTGACTATACTTAGACCAAAAGCAAGGTGAAGCAAACATTCAGCGCAGGTTAGATCGCTTTCTTATATCCAATGATTGGGACATCACGTTTCCCCATCCAAAGAGCTAGTTCCCGATCCATCTCTGACCACCCCCAGCAAGCTACGCACACTTCTAGCGCACAAGCCCCTTTACTCTGCAGTAAGCGCACAAGCCCCCCTATGGAGTCAAGCTGGCTCGCTTCGCTTTGAGAAGCAAGTAACTTCACTTCAAGCTGGGTAAGGGAAGGCAAGGAAGTAACTGAGGGAAGGGACCTTTACCATTTCGCTTCTTCAAGCTAGTAGCCTTTGTGCGGCTGACTCCTGCCTTTCTCAATCATTATGATGAGTGCCACATCTCTAAGCCTCGATCTCAATCTGCTATGCTTACGCACAAGACTACCCCTCTTCCCGAAAGCTTCGCGGGCACTAAAGCTGCAAGTAAGCTCACGGGCATACGCGATAGGGCACTAAAGCTGCAAGTAAGCTCTCGGGCTCATGCTTGCTACTGCTCTCGGGCACGCACTGCGCTCCTGCTCCTCGCTCCGTTCAACTCGTGCTTCTTCTTCTCTATCTTATCTTAATTTCGTATATAATAACAGTGTCTTTCTTCATTTAGTAAGCTAGTTGATCGAGAAACCTGCGCCCAAAGTGCTTTCGCGAAAGCCGGTCACCGTTTGGCTAAGATCCTTGATGACTTATGAAGAAAGCCAGACTTCAAACAGTAGGGCAAAGAACATAACATTATAATATGAATGATATCTGAGAATAATAGCTAAGTGTAGCCTGTGACCTTCAAAGCTTGCTCAATTCTCCTTCCCTTTCCCTTCATATTCTGTTGAAACTCATTCCCCTACCCCGGCAACTCACTCTTTGCCAGTGAAGTCCTCCCACATCTTGACCCACTCGCTCGCTATCTACCTTCCCCACCGCCCTTCTTCAATAATTTCCGAGACCTTCGCAACACTAGACAAAGCGGTATCATTGCGTAATCTATCCCCAAAAGAATCAATAAGGCGGCCCACCGGGAGCCACGGGTCGAACCATAAATTAGTGGTGGACCCATCTCCAATGAGATGTCGGATACACCATGTAGCGAAGTCCCTAACACGAAGAATGCCTCGCCAAGCCCAAGAACAATCCCAAGGAATCTCTTTTTTCTTTTTTTATTATAATTAGAATGAATTATGAGAATAATTCTAATAATAGCTAAGCGGGCACTAAAGCTGCAAGTAAGCTCTCGGGCTCGGTTTTTCCTGAACCCATAGTTCTAGTTTCTCTCGAAATAAGATATTTCTTTTCTTCCGAAGTCGCATTTCCCGCAGCAGCATCCAAAGCAGCAGCTAAAGCCTCATTCCGGACTGAGACCGTAGAAGAGTAATCATTTACCTAGGTCACTTGCCGAATCTCAAGGTAGAGACGAAGCTTCCGAAGACCCTGAATCCACGGGTCCAGGTAATGTGAATAGATAGGTATAGGCCCTTTCGGCCTGACCGAACTGAAATCAAAGGGGCGCAACGGCTTTTCATAGGCGGAGGCTTGAGCGCTTTCTGGCTCGCTTCAAGCCTGAAAACGCAAGATGTTTTCTTTCTACTTGGCTAAGATGTCTTCTTTCTTTCATTCTCATTGATGAATGAATTTGCATTTCATTCTTTCATTATCTTTCTAAATTGATGAATGAATTTGCAAGGATGTCTTATTTCTTTCATTAGAATTTCTGAAATTCTTTACATTTCTTTCTTGAATTCTCATTTCTAAATTCCTTTTTGAACGAATTATATGTATAATTCTTCTTCTTTTTAAATCTATTTTACCCCGTTGCTTGTACTTTGATTGTCGAGATTGGGTTGGTGTTCAGTGTACCTATCTGTATCGAAAATCAAAGAATGAAATTACAATGAATGAAATTGAATTTCAAAAGAAAGAAAAAGAATGCCAAACGCGCTACGGCTTTCGCGCTTGAGTTTGATTGCTCCCTGCATTCGGGGTGAATGAGCCAGTTCCGTTCTAATCTGAACGGGACGGGATAGGACCAAGGGTAGGAGACTGATTAATCCGGGCGGAAGTCAGATATAGAATTAGGAATCACTTGACGTTTGACCTTGACAAAAGACAGCGCCTCCTCACTTACTAGCATACGATCAATTCTCTCCAGAATTCTATCTCTTCCTCTCCTTATCTTTGTCCAGGTGAAGAATCCACTTGATGGAGACCAGAAAGAAGAGGCTTTCCTGGAAAGATTAGAATTCCTCTATTAGATTAGCATTCCCCAATCTACCGCCGCTGCTATCTTAGACAACTATTGAAGTGAAGATCCAAAGGCGAACAGCCACCTAAACGAGTTCTGCGGCTACCGACGATCGCAAGTTTGGTTGGTAAGTAGGCTTTCGAGGCTCAACTACTTCACTAGCTGAGGCACTTCTAGCGGACCTACCGATCATGCAGGGGAATCCAGCAAGAATAGGCCAAAAAGCGTAGGCTTGTTTCCTGCGCTCACGCCTGCGAGCGAAGCGCTCAAAGCGATGCGAGCCAGCTTGTAGTAAGAGGGGGGCACTTGCAGCCTTATCTCGCGTTTTCACTGCCCGCCGTACGTGACTTAGCAAGCGTTTGGCATTCTTTTTCTTTCTTTGTTTTATTTCAGAATGAGAATTGAAGAAATGAATTGAATTTCATTCTTTCAGAAATTCATTTTTTTGGCTCGATTTTGCATGCTCTGCTCCCAAAATGCGGAGAGACTTGCGAGGGCAGATCCGGGTTGGTTGGTCCCCGGAAAGTCATGGGAGAGGCGGGCTAAGTGAAATAATAGACTGGCGCCACTATAGAATCTTATGAATCACGCACGGCACACTTTCTATATCTCCGTCTACAAGGTGAACAGCTTAGCTTACAGCACAGCGTGTTCGCCACCACACAGGCTGGCTGGTGCATAGGTCAGCCCGAGAGGCATGACCCTTCGATTAGAACACCCCATATCTCGTGACACGCGGAGCGTGGCATTTCCTTTTTTTCTTTTTTATAAAGTCCGTATAACTTCTAACCAACAGATTCATTCTTTATGAATCAAGTACCATTCAAAGGGTGCATTGCCTCAAAGAGTGAAGAAGAGAAGGGCTTTGTATAGACACTCTTCCGCCATGTTCGTTGCCCTAGGCTCACCATTATTTCATTCCATTCAATTGATGGGTTCTAGCTCCAAAGAACATATACATGGAGCTATGTCGACTTACGTACGTCTCGTTGACCCGATCAGGTATACCACGTATCATCCCCTCTTTCCATAGAGGAGAGATAAAGAAAAAGAAAAGATATAGTGATCGTGCCGTAGACCTTGTTCCTTTCTACTTGACGTTCTTTTCCTCGGTTTTTTATTACATAAGGTAGCTTGCTTACTTAGCGCTTGCGCTAAGGATCTAAGGATTCAGAGTCAAACTTTGATTTGAAAAAAAAAACCTTTCCCTTATTAGCCGGAGTACAAGTGTACCCATAACATAAAAGCTCTTTTCATCATCAGAAACAACCTGATTTCCGACCTCTTGCATTGCATTACCATAACGAAAAGAGAAATTCTTTCAAAAAAGAGAAATTAAAGAAAGAATTTATGAAAGAAAGAATTGAAGAAATGAGAATGAAAGAATGAAATGCAAATGAATGAAATTCTAATTCAAGAAAGAAGACATCCTTGCAAATGAATGAATCAATGATAATGAAAGAAAGAAGACATCTGATCTTAGAAAGAAAGAAGTCTGACAAAGAATGAAATGTAATTCATTGTCATTTCATTCTTTCTTTCATTTTCTTTTCTTTGTTTTGTTTTTTCGTAAAATAAAAAGCTTTTTCCTAACTAAACGAAGAGGACTAATTACTTACTTGCTTGCCGAGCTTACCGAGCTAAACGAGTAACGACGAGCTTACCGAGTAACGAGCACACCGAGCAAGAGAGAGAGATAGATAGACAGAAAGTGTGTGATAGGCGGAAGCCCCCTGGTGCGGAAGCCCGGAAGCACTGAGCAACCGAGCAAGGGTGATTGATAGATAGACAGTTTTTTCAGAAAGTCTCTCAGGGGCGGTAGTGCGGTGGTGCGGATGCACTGAGCGACGGAAGCAAAGGAAGAATCAAGCTAGGGAGCTAGGGAACACTCCTGATTTGAAAAAGGCCTCTAAAAGGGCTTCTAACGCTTTGTAAGTAGGCAGGTCAGGTCCAACCCTAATAAGTTGTTCTCCTCGTACAGAAAGAGGATCTCGTCTTTCAGAGAAAGGAGCTAACTCGTCTTGGCTCCACCTTCAGCTCGGTCGTTCAACGATTCCTTCTTTCTCACTTCGCTCGCCTCGCCTTCCAAGAAAAAACGGGAAGAAAGCATAGCTCAAGCTCAGGAGCAAGTCCTTTCCTTGCTGATTCAAGTTTCTCGAGAACTATAGGCCGGTGCTTTAGACATTCGTGGAGTTTATGTCCCGGGCAGCGGGATATATGAGCAGCTTGCATATTTGAAATCCAAGTATTTATATATCTGGAAGATACTTCGCATTTTTTAAATAAACGGGCGAAACTTCTTCTGGGCATCGAATCATATAGCTTTTGAATGCCTTCCTTATAGTCTCGTCTAAAAGCTTATTCCATTTTGAAAGCTTGCAAAAAAACCTGCGAAAATCGCAGACCTTTCCTCATGGCAGGTATCTTCGCCAGGTCTAAGTTGGCCGGTTCTGGGGCGAATGAGAATTTCGATCGAGGCGCATGCGATCCTCTGAGACCCGCGTGAGCTGCCCTTATAGCAAAAGGGGCGGTAGGCGCGGCAAGCTTAAGGCCAGAGCTGGCCGCCAGCTTGCTGTGCTAACGCCCGTTTACTATTAAGGCATCTGCAATCATCAAATTCAGAGCAAAGAAAAACTACAGAATTTTGCTTTTTTTATTCCTCGTGGGTAGACATAGAGCCAACTTGAAGTAGCCTGCATGCAATTTTTTATGAGATAACACAAGGTTGCGTGTATGTATTCCACAAATTTTCTGTCTATATACATCCACACAACAAATGCATATAGCTACATATCTTGCATGCATACGAGATGTCTACAACTTAGACAGTTGCACTTGGTAGAAGCAACTGTTTGATGACCATAAACTGGTGATGATAAGTGGGGTCCACCATCTATAGAGAGGGTCAGAGCCTCAAGACCATGCACCAGATATTTGCAGTATAATCTGTACAGCTAATGCCCTCTCTTTCATTTCACTTTTGATTTCCAGAGCCTATCAAAGTCAAGAAACTAAACTCTTACCTGAGGGCCAATGGTGATTCCCATTACGCTCCACTGTCAAAGAAGAATTGCTCAGTTATACGTGTATACTAGTAGATATAAAACCTATATTAACTCTATTTGCACCCTTGATTTTATTATCAACAACCCGTTGGAGTCAGCAGCCCCGAAATGAATTCAGGAGGTCGCTGGTCTCTAGCAATAATAGGAGAAAATAGTCAGGCTGTGGCATGTGGAAAATCAAAGATGGGGGCAAAGAACATTTCTGTAGAAGTCTATCAACTGAGATTTTTGAGTTTATTTGAATTACCCGTGAGATTGCAACGGGAATCGGTTGTGTAGCTGACATTAACACTATTTGGCGAAGGAACATCGGTTGCATAATTTTTGTGTAGTAATTTACTCCGATGAAATCGAATGAGCCCAAAACCATATGAGACTGTTCTTTGGTGAATTTCGGTAGCCGATCTCCAACGTGGGATCTCATGGTAAGTGGATATTCACCATGGATTAATGGGTCCATGAACCCGCACAAGCCCCAACGAACAATTAAGCAATAATTGTTAACTAAGTAAATTGAGCAACGGTGCCTTGATCTCATGGCTAGTGATTCTCATTTTGCTTGACTCACCATCCATACATGAAGTCGATAGCTCGTTGAGCTGCATCACTGTTGGACGTCGATGCAGAGAAGGGCACAAACCTGTGGGACACCACGGTTATTCCAATAGAGCCTTTTTGAGAGGCCTGCCAAGACAATTCATCCGTAACGTTGATATACTCAGATCGAATATTTTGACAAATAAGGTTGTTTATGTGTGCATGTCTTGAAAGATGGATAGTAAACATTCTTGCAAGTTACAAATTTCTTATCCTTTCCAGTGGTTGTGATTATAGAATAGTAAACATCACCACCGTCGATCATGATCATATGCTGTTCAAACCAAACAATAGTTGGCAACGGTTTTGTCTCTCAAAAGCTAAATCTATACCTGGTATTTCTCCTTGTAGCGTTTCACAGCAGCCGCATGAGCAAGAAGCATGTTATGCCCCACAATATAAGGCTCCGTCCCCGAATTCTCTAAAGCAGAGGTCCGCATAATATAATCTCGAAAATCCGCCCGCCTGTAAGCAAAATGAGATTTTCTAGAGCTTTGACTAGATTAAAAGCATAGATCCGGCCGGTTCGGCCCGGTTTGGGATAGGAAAGCGTACACGATCTTGGAGCTTAAGAAACCGCTGTGGTGAACAACTCCTTCCCTCGGAACTGGTTTAGGCCTTCTCTCTCTCTACTCGAAACCTGCCCGACCTTTCATTTCGGAGAGTAACTCGAAAAAACTCCGTAAGGGCGAGAAAGGGTCCCGCCCAAGGAGGGAAAGCCTTTATTTATTTAGCCCTTTTAAAAAGTCCCTGTTAATTTCCTCTAGTCTGGAAAAAGGGCTTTTCCAATATCTTTTCGGCCGTGAAAGTCGTGAAAGTAGTGGAAATGGATTAGTTGAGGTTCCTGTGGCACTTCAGGTTTTAGGAAAGCGCCTTTTGACGCTGGGACTCATGGTCAGACGACGAGGTGTGGAACCACTAGTAAGACTACTACTGTTTTCATTGTTTCCTCGATTAAAGAAAGGATGGTGGAAAACTGGTTTATTGGAGACGAACTGGTCGAACAATTTAAACATGACGCTATACTGTATGAGTTATGCCGGACCACAGCCGCGCTGCTAATGGTCACTTTAAAATGTTTTTTTACTTTGACTGCATCAAAGAAATGACAGAGAACTGACTGGGATGATGGGACCTCATTAGAGTCTTTAGCTCTCTGCTGACGTCCGGCCTTTCTTTGCGTTTTGTAATGCAGAATAAGCCCGGCGACAAAGGGTGCCGCCCTTTGAAGCCCTTGCTTTATTATTAATTACAAGGTAAGGTAGTGCCTCCATTAACCACGCAAATATAGGATTATTCATTAGTTTATGAAATCAGCCTTCTTGTGTCCGTCGCGTGCATATGCAGCACCGGCCTGGTGGGACTTGGCCCTTGGCTTTTTAGGGCTTTTTTAGAGAGTAAGGTAAGGAGGGGTCTAGTTTTGACAGTATTTTCCTTTGGCAAGTTCCTGTGTAGCGAGCCCTCGGCGACTGAGAGGAAAGCCCCCCTTGAGGGGATTGGCTGACTTGGATTCCCGCGGGCACTCTTAGACTTCTGCAGCTCGCGGGCAGCCAGCGCACACACCAAAAAAATCTTGAAAGCAATGCTACACTTTGTATGTAGGGACTCCGGCCGCTGAGAGCGTCGAAAGCGGTCTTGAGCTTGCTTGAGTTTGAGCACGGGTCCGACCGCGCTAAACGGGCTAAAAACGCGCGTTTTCGCCGCCCTCTGGTCCCCTTCTGCATAGGCCTTTTAGTGCGTTCTAGGCCTCTCTATCGTGCTCCGCGCGCGTTTAGGGCTGACGTTTATTGAGAGCACTGTGGGTATTTTGCTTTAGGTGTTATCCCTGAGGGCGTTAGAAAGTGCCTTGTCAATGGCTTTATTGGTTTTATACTGCCAAAGGAGTTATTCCGTTAGGTTGTTTCCTGAGCTATCTTTCTTTTCCTTTTTCAGTCAGAGCAGAGTTTGTTTTCTTTCATTCGCTGACAACTAAGAAAACTCAAAATCACCCTCGACTGAGGAGTATGTCGGGAGCCTCGGAATAAGTCCTACCCATACCTACTGGCGAATAGTTCAGTGAGTGGGTTCGGGTAACACTCTACTTATTGATCTACCTATTCATTCCTCCCCCAGAGAAGATAGAGCTATCTTCCTTCAGAGATTGCTTGCATTGACGGTCATTACATTTTTTCCATTGCTAGGCCCCAAAACACTTTTTCGATGAAGGTACTTCGGACACATTTCATTCTCTCGAGCAGGGACAAATTAGGGCCCTATTTAATGAAATTTCTCATTAATAGATTAATGTGACAGGGGGTCGTTTTACTCTTTCTCAAACAGTAGGTTTTCGACGATTGATCCGAGAGGCCTATAAGAGAGAATAGGGGCGAGAGCGAGATGTTAGGGATTTCTATCTTCATCCCCAAGTCTCTCTCATTGATGAAGGGGGACATCTTCATCCATTAAACTCTTAGTATGCGTATGTTAGTTGACCCATCGAACGAACCCAACCTTCTATTTCAGATAGATAGATGTTGAGCTTAAATCGTTTCATTGGGATCAGTAGATGGGAACCCCGTGGTGACGAGTAGAGTAGGCAGCGAGTGGAGTGCGACTCCACTCGCTCATAAGCACGGAACGAGCCCTTAAAGGATAGCCCTTTGAGTATAGTTGTGAGAACTCCACGAGCTACAAACATATGAAATAGAGAGTTCCGTTCAGGAACGAGCATATTCAATAGAGCGAGTGGAGTGCTTACGCACGGAACGAGGCGGCGGGAAGCGAAGGCTGCTAAGCCGTAGCTATAAGTGTATGAGACTCTATGGGGCGATTCCGGCCGAGAGCCCTTTTTTCTTTTTTGAGTTTCCATCCAACTTCATCCTATGCTAGCCATTTCCATGCCGTTCAACGCTCTGTTGTAATTACCAAACGGTTGTATACCCAATCCCCCGTCTTCCTTGGGTTGGGCTACCAACGACAAGATTCTATTTCATCGTTTTTCTCTGCTTGTTCCTTCCCCTCCACAAGTACGGCAGAGTCTGTCGATGGCCTTCCTAAAACCAATTTGTGCCAGTAGTATGGTAGCCATGTGATTGGTATAAGCCGATAAGACATGTTTAATAAGTAGTTGTCTGCCACTGAGGCTAAGCCATGAATGACTCCTTTTGACTGCATTTTTTCCTGGTTTCGTTGCGCCCCTTCCAACTAGTTATAGATTGACGGTATATGGGACCAAGCCAAGTCAGTCCATAGATCATCTGTTAATCCTTCTTTGAATCCCAGTTGTCTTAGTATCCGTCGTCGTCTGGGGTTTGTAACATGACCAAAGTATACAAAAGTCTTGTTTTCCCCCCGGGGCTTAAAGGAAAACATTAAATAAAGTTTTGAAGCCTCGAACAGTCTCTCTATCTGGCTTTGTTATTATTACAGTGTCATCTGCAAACTGTGAGATAAGTGGTGCCATGGTTCCTGGAGAGATCTGAATGCCCTGCTGTTTTCCCTCTTGGAAGCTATGTTTGAGCAGTCGATTTCATGTCTCTGCAACCAGCCAGTAAGTAGAGATATGGAGAGAGGGGACAGCCTTGTCGCAGACCTTTGTTTGGTTCCTTTTATGAACCCCACAGATCGTCCATGGATCATTGGTGCTATCCATTGTATATAAATACACTAGAGTACCCTACTCTGCAAATCAAATTTTCCTTAAGCATATAGAAACCTATGATTAACATTATCGCAGGGTTTGGCGAGTTTAGTGATCATGGCTGGCTCACCTGATCTATCAGCTGAGTGGTAAGCCTCCTTGGGACAATCATCAATATCTCTGCCTATCCAAATGAGATTAGGAAGGCGCCCTTGTAGCAATAGGGCCAGCCTGTCTTTCAATCTATTGGCAATTACCTTAGTCATTCTCTTATACAGTGTAGTCCCCATAGCAATGGGCCTCGGTCTAGTGAGGTTTTGCTTTTTTGGGAATCATTGCAAGGAAGAAGGATTGAATTGCACCTGGTTTGCTCTGCTCCTGTTCGACTTCAATTACCATATGGAGATGGAGGTCGTCCTTAATAATTATGTTCCAGCACAGCACTGTCTTCCGAAGTTGAAGTTCAGTTGGAATCCATCTGGTCCAGTAGCTTTTTACTATGAACAGCTACCGGTTACCAGATTGAAGAATTTGGTTTGTGCCCCGGGGACTTTTTCATTGATGGACTGCAGCTATATGCTGTTGGCTTGAGAAGATGGATAAGTGTGAGAACAATTTCATAACTTCTTTCCTTATCTCCTCATGCTGAACCAGAACCTGGCCTGTTGGGCATTTCAATTGATGAAAGTGTGGATTCTGCGTTTCTTAATAGATGCGTGGAAAAAAGAAAAACCTTTTAACCACAACTGTCGAGATTGTAGGCGCAGCGACTCACTTGCCTGAGCTTCCAATCTTCTATACATACTATAGTCCTCTATGTGTTCTGCATGTGGTTCTCTCTCAATTGCTTGTTCCAATCTTCCTTTCCCATTCACGTGTTTCCTGCTTGTTTTGTAATGCCATTTCCTTCGATCCGCGGAGCCTTTAGTCGTTGTTGAATTGCTACTGCTACTAGTACAAGTCTTCGGTTAAAGCAGTAGGCAGGTCAAATTCCTGGGAGTTTCATTCCAAGTTTCCTCAATCAATTGTATACATTCTGCATTCAGAAGCCAGTGAGCGGAGCGCGGATGCGCTCGCTCAAAGCCGTCTCGCGCTCGCACACGCCCCCTTTACGCAATAGGGCTCAAATAGGCCTCCTCTGTATACAAGGTGCGCAGCCCCTTGTAGTAAGAGAGCCTACGGCGCCTCTTACTACAAGGGGCGTGTGCGATGCCCTAAGGCTTGTGCGCTAGATGCAGCAGCGAGCGCATCCGCGCTCCGCTCACTGGGGCTTGCTGGCTCAGGAATCGACTGGTTCCGAGCAGACTCGTGGAGCTGCTGCTTGGATTATCGTAGAATAAGAGGAGCCGTCTTTTAAAATGACTTTACTTAAAAGACAGATGCCGCCGCTGCGAGGCGAGGGAGCCACTTGTCTGGTCTTGCGATGCACTCACTCCCGTTACGAGAATGAAATGACGCCCCAGCAAGAATAGGCCAAAAAGCGTAGGCTTGAAGCCTGCTAGCGCACACGCCCTTGCGCGCCTACGGCCCTCTTGCTACTTTGGGCTACGCACCTGACGCAATTGGTGCTTATCGCACTCTTGCTATCAGGTATCAAGCCCAAAGTCGCAATAGAGCTTATAAAGCGCCTATTGCTATTGTAGGCTTGGGGGCTTGTGCGCTAGCCTTATAGCTTGGGGCCCCCTATGGCACTCTCGCTACAAGGGATTAAAGTTCCCCTCTTACGTAGGCTTGTGCGATGCCCCCTACTCTTAATAATGCCTTAAGCGCTCACCTTTTTTGGCCGAGACCAAGACTCCTTACTTATCGCACAAAGAGCGGCACAGAGCGGCCGGAGATTGATTGAAAAGGCAGCCCAGCCTGGCCCGCCCCTTTAGTGATAGTGAGAAAGAGCACACACAGACCTCCCCTGACCCACTAATCATCATCTGGCGCGAAGCAAAAAGAAAGGTCCCCCCTCCTTTCCTTCCCAGCCGCCCCCCTAGCCGCCTACCTACTCGTGCTCGTAGCTCGATCGGAGATCAAGAGTGTGGTCCGGCGGAAAACAGAAGTAGTCCGTATCAAGTGAAACGTGAATTGCTCAGTAGTGCTTCGCCACTACCGGAGCTGGCGGAAATAGCTTAATGGTAGAGCATAGCCTTGCCAAGGCTGAGGTTGAGGGTTCAAGTCCCTCCTTCCGCTCCAGGCTTCGTCGTTCAGTGGTAACGAGTAGAGTGCGTCAGTCATCGGTTCTTTTCCGGGCTTTTTCTTTTCTTTCTCATCGAGATTGGGTTGGTGTGTACCGTACTGTTATATGTTGCCTGAGGCCGGAGACCATCCGTGATTTCTGACTTTCTTTTATGAGGAGAATCGCAGTGGAGCCAGTGAGCGGAGCGCGGATGCGCTCGCTCAAAGCCAGCGGGCACTTAGAGTGCCCTATTGCAACAAGGTAAAGGGGCGTCAAGTGCCCCCATTACGTAGGCTTGTGCGCTAGCTTACGCGGGCGTGTGCGCGTTATGCCCTAAGGCTTGTGCGCTAGCCTTATAGCTTGGGGGCCCTAAGGCTGGCTTGTGCGCTAGTATGGCGTGTGCGCTTTATGGCCGCGATTGTAGGCTTGAGGCTTTCTACCTGATAGCAAGAGTGCGATAAGCACCAATTGCGTCAGGTGCGTAGCCCTGACGCTTAAGAGCTTGACGCGCGAGAGGGGCATGTGCGCATGGCAGCAAGTGGGCTTGAAGCGCCTATTGCGACTTTGGGCTGCAAGTGCCCGCGGGCGTCAGTGAAGAGGGCTTGAAGCCTGCCTATAAAGCGCCTTTACACAATAGGGCCCTTTATAGGCAGCCTCTGCTGCATCTCTGTTTCATTAAGCTTTCTACTCTCATATGCAACGGGGTGTCCCTCTTGCACCAATACCCCACCGATAGCAAAGTCTGAAGCGTCACTGTGGACTGAAAAGGTTGGGTGTGGTCTGGGAGTCGCAACACCCCGGATCTTTTCTCACGGCTTGCTTGAGGTCTTCGAATGCTCTTTGGCACTCCTCCGACCAAACCCACGCTCGGTCCTTCTTTAAGAGATCCGTAAGTGGAGCGGCTCGAAGTGCCAGATATAAACCGCCTATAATAGAATAGTTTACGAGACCAAGGAATGATCGTAACTCATTCACCTTGACTGGTGCCTCCCACTCGGTGATAGCACGGACCTTCTCCTTGTCCATGCGAATGTGCCCATCCCCGATCCAGTGTCCCAAGAACATAATCTCCCCTTGCGAAGGATTATCAAATTCCTTTACATAAAGGCTGTTCTTCCTCAATACTTCATAAAAGGTACGGAGGTGGGCGACATGCTCTTCCAAAGAACAGCTATAATGACAATGTCATCGAGGTATACCACCACTTTCTTATCCAAAGACTGACTATTTGAATAGCTCATTCATGAGGGTGCAAAAAAAAGGTAGCGGGGGCATTCGTCAACCCAAAGGGCATCACCAGAAAGTCAAATGCACTATATCTCGTAACACAGGGGGCTCATCACCCTCTGCGATGCGCACCTGATAGTAACCCGATCGGAGGTCTAGCTTTGAAAAAGACCTTGCACCCCCAAGCTGATCAAAGAGATCTGCAATCTGTGGGATTGGGTAAAAGTGCTTTTTTGTAACCTTATCTTATTGAGTGCGCGATAGTCGATGCACAGCCCCACTCGAATAAGAGGCTTCCATCATGCTTATTTAGTTTGAAAGAGGACCGGGGCCCCATAAGGTGCCTTTGATGCCTGTATGAACCCGGCCTCAAGCAGACCTTGTCTCCCAAGCTCTGCCAGCTCGGGAGGGGCAATCCGCCAAACCAGCCCGCCTGAGCAGGTTGTTTGGCTCCGGGCTCCAACTCAATTTTGTGGTCCACTGCTCTCCTCGGCGGCAGTGTTTTGGGCAATGATTGGGGCATAACATCCTAGAACTCCTCTAGGACTTGTTGCACTTCCTTGGGCACGGGCCCCGTCAATCCCCACTTTGAAGGCTGCCACATAGGTGGCCTGACCCCGTTTCAGGCCTTTTTCTAGCTTACGTGCTGAGACAAGCTCGACCCCCTCTTTCTCCTTTCCTTTCTTGACACAGGAACAAGGGGCTTCCTCACCCATCATGCATATAGAGCCAAGAAATTGCATGGGGACAACCTTTGCAGTTTGCAAGAATTCCATACCGAGTATGACCTGGAAGTCATCCATAGGGACAGCCTAAAGATTGG
>NW_027182164.1:0-21435 GCF_029961685.1 Aristolochia californica | reverse complement strand
ATTTTTAAGGATTGTAAGGTTTGTTTAGTTTTTATATATCAGGTTGTGTAATCATCGGGAAAAGGGGGAGGCGGGGGATTTTGAACTGAGTGTTGACTCCCAATCCATAAGTCATTTCTTAGGGTAATCTAGCCCGTTACGCATGATAAATCACTTTACAGTCATCGATGATGACTAGGTCAACTTTTTGTAAATGGCCAAAATAATGGCTTGTTTGACTCGGGTAAATATCCCACCGCACATTCACTTGAGAATTTAATGAGCGTTTGTTATTCTCTTTAAAAGTTTTGGATCCATAGGTGATTTGCATCTTTAACATGTTTCAAGCAAGCATATCCGTTTTTAAGCATTTGTGGAAGAAATCTCTTTCTTATAAAATTCCAAGCTGTTAGGGGTTAAGAAGTGAAATTTCCCAAACTTGGACAACAAAACTTTTTTCTTCATTTGTGGTGTGTGATTAAATTTTCTTTACTAACATTTTTTATTGTTTTAATTTTTTTCGGTACATAAACACTAAAATTTTCATTTGGTTGTGATCTATTGGCCTTTTTGGTTTAGGAGATGAAGGGAGAGCGAAAACGCAAAGTTTTGAGTTAAGAAAAAAGTGTTCATCTAAAATGGAAATGCACAATGCACAAATGTAGACAGATATAATACCAAAGAGTGTCTGCAATTTTTTGGGATTGTAAGCTCTTTTTATTTTTTTAAATATTAGGTTTTGCAATCATCGGGAAAAGGTAGAGGCGGGGGATTTTTAACTGAGTGTTGACTCCCAATCCATATGTCATTTCCTAGGGTAATATAGCCCGTTACGCATGATAAATCACTTGACAAACGTCTATGATCATTAGGTCAGCTTTTCATAAATGGGCAAAATAATGGCTTGTTTGGCTCGGGTAAATATTCCACCGCATGCTCACTTGAAAATTGAATAAGTGTTTGTTATTCTCTTAAAAAGGTTTGGATCCATAGGTGATTTGCATCTTTAACATGTTTCAAGCATGCATATCCATTTTTAAAGCATGTGTGGAAGAAATCTCTTTCTTATAAAATTCCAAGCTGTTAGGGTCAACAACTAGTGGAATTTCCCAAACTTGGACAACAAGACTTTTGTGTTCATTTTTGGTGTGTGAATAAATTTTCTTTACTAACATTTGATATATTGTTTTAAATTTTCTCCATACAAAACTTTAAATTTTTTTTTTTATGATTTATTTGCCTTTTTGGTTTACGAGATGAAGGGAGAGGGAATACTCAAAGTTTTGATTTAAGAAAAAAAAGTAAATCTAAAATGGAAATGCACAATGCACAAATGTAGAGAGAGATCATTCCAAAGAGTGTCTGTAATTTTTAAGGATTTTAAGCTCTTTTTAGTTTTTATATATCAGATTGTGCAATCATCGGGAAAAAGGGGGAGGCGGGTAATTTTGAACTGAGTGTTGACTCCCGATCCATAAGTCAATTCTTAGGATAATCTAGCCCATTACGCATGATAAATCACTTTACAATCATCGATGATCACTAGGTCAGCTTTTTGTAAACGGCCAAAATAATGGCTTGTATGACTCGGGTAAATATCCCACCACACGTTCACTTGAGAATTTAATGAGCGTTTGTTATTCTCTTTAAAAGGTTTGGATCTATAGGTGATTTGCATCTTTAACATGTTTCAAGCAAGCATATCCGTTTTTAAGCATATGTGGAAGAAATCTTTTTCTAATAAAATTCCAAGCTGTTAGGGGTTAACTAGTGAAATTTCCCAAACTTGGACAACAAAACTTTTGTCTTCATTTGATGTGTGTGATTAAATTTTCCTTACTAACATTTTTTATTGTTTTTAATTTTTTCCTTACATAAACACTAAAATTTTCATTTAGTTGTGATCTATTTGCCTTTTTGGTTTACGAGGTGAAGGGAGAGCAAAAACTAAAAGTTTTGATTTAAGAAAAAAGTGTTCATCTAAAATGGAAATGCACAATGCACAAATGTAGAAAGATATAATTCCAAAGAGTGTCTATAATTTTTTGGGATTGTAAGCACTTTTTATTTTTTTAAATATCAAGTTTTGCAATCGTCGGGAAAAGGGGGAGGCGAGGGATTTTTCACAGAGTGTTGACTCCCAATCCATATGTTATTTCCTAGGGTAATATAGCTCGTTACGCATGATAAATCACTTTACAAACGTCTATGATCATTAGGTCAGCTTTTTCTAAATGGGCAAAATAATGGCCTGTTTGACTCGAGTAAATATTCCACCGCATGTTCACTTGAGAATTGAATGAGTGTTTGTTATTCTCTTAAAAAGGTTTGGATCTGTAGGTGATCTGCATCTTTAATATGTTTCAAGCATGCATATCCATTTTTAAAGCATGTGTGGAAGAAATCTCTATCTTATAAAATTCCAAGTTGTTATGGTTGAACTAGTGGTATTTCCCAAACTTGGACAACAAAATTTTTTTGTTCACATGTGGAGTGTGAATTAATTTTTTTACTTACATTTTTTATTTTTTAAAATTTTTTCCATACATAAACTGTAAAATTTTCATTTTGTTGTGATGAAATTTGCCTTTTTGGTTTACGGGATGAAGGGAGAGCGAAAACTCAAAGTTTTGATTTAAGAAAAAAAGTGCATCTAAAATTAAAATGCACAACGCAAAAATATAGAGAGATATAATTCCAAAGAGTGTCTGTAACTTTTAGGGATTGTGAGCTCTTTTTGGTTTTTTTATTTCAGGTTTTGCAATCGTCGGGAAAATGGGGAGGCAAGGAATTTTTAACTGAGTGTTGACTCTCAATCCATAAGTCTTTTCTTAGGGTAATATAGCCCGTTATGCATGATAAATCACTTTTCCATCCTCTATGATTGTTAGGTCAACTTTTTTTAAATGAGCAAAATGATGGCTTGTTTGACTCGGGTAAATATCCCACCGATCGTTCACATGATACTTTAATGAGCGTTTATTATTCTCTTTAAAAGGTTTGGATCGGTAGGTGGTTTGCATCTTTAACATGTTTCAAGAATACATATCTATTTTTGAAGCCTGTGTGGAAGAAATCTCTTTCTTCTAAAATTCCAAGCTATTAGGGTCAACAATTAGTGCAATTTACATAACTTGGACAACAAAATTTTGTGTTCATTTGTGGTGTGTGAATAAATTTTCTAGACTTACATTTGTTATTGTTTTAAATTTTTTTGATACATAAACTCTAAAATTTTTATTTTATTGTGATCTATTGGCCTTTTCGGTTTACGGGATGAAGGGAAAACGAAAACTCAATGCTTTGATTGAAGAAAAAAGAGTACATCTAAAATAGAAATGCACAATGCATAAATGTAGAGAGAGAAAATACCAAAGAGTGTCTTTAATTTTTAGGGATTGTAAGCACTTTTTAGTTTTTATATATTAGGTTTTGCAATTGTCGGGAAAAGGGGGACGCAGGGGATTTTTAACTGAGTGTTCACTCCCAAACAATAAGTCTTTTCTTAGGGTAATATAGTCCGTTACGCATGATAAATCACTTTACAATCATCTTTGATCGTTAGGTCATCTTTTTGTAAATGGGCAAAATAATGGTTGTTTGAATCAGGTTAACATCCCACAGCCCGTTCACTTGAAAATTTAATGAGCGTTTGTTATTCTCTTTAAAAGGTTTGGATGCATAGGTGATTTGCATCTTTAACATGTTTCAGGCATGCATATCCATTTTTAAAGCATGTGGGGATGAAATCTCTTTCTTATAAAATTCCAAGCTGTTAGGGTTGAACTAGTGGAATTTCAAAAACTTGGACAACAAAACTTTTGTGTTCATTTGTGGTGTGTGAATAATTTTTTTTACTTATATTTGTTATTGTTTTAATATTTTTCCATGCATCAACTCTAAAATTTTCCTTTTGTTGTGATCTATTTGCCTTTTTTTTTTACGGGATGAAGGAAGAGGGAAAACTCAATGTTTTGAATTAAGAAAAAAGACTACATCTAAAGTGGAACACAATGGACAAATGTAGAGAGAGATAATTCCAAAGAGTGTCTGTAATTTTTAGGGATTGTGAGCTCCTTTTAGTTTTTGTATATCAGGTTTTGCAATCGTTGGAAAAAAGGGGGAGGTGGAGGATTTTTAACCGAGTGTTGAATCCCATTCCATAAGTCATTTCTTAGGGTAATATAGCCCGTTACGCATGATAATTAACTTTACAATCATCTATGATCATTAGGTCAACTTTTTGTAAGTGGGCAAAATAATGGCTTGTTTGACTCGGGTAAATATTCCACAACACATTCACTTGAGAATTTAATGAGCATTTCTTATTCTCTTTAAAAGGTTTGGATCCATAGGTGATTTGCATCTTTAACATGTTTGAAGCATGCATATCCATGTTTAAAGCATGTGCGGAAGAAATCTATTTCTTATAAAATTCCAAGTTGTTAGGGTTGAACTAGTGAAATTTCACAAACTTGGACAACAACACATTTGTGTTCATTTGTGGTGTGTGAATAAATTGTCTTTAAGTGCATTTGTTATAGTTTTAAATTTTTTCCTTACATAAACTCTAAAATTTTCATTTTTTTGTGATCTATTTGCCTTTTTGGTTTACGGGAAGAAGGGAGAGTGAAAACTCAAAGTTTTGAATAAAGAAAACAGAGAACATCTAAAATGGAAATTCATAATGCACAAATATAGAGAGAGATAATTCCAAATAGTGTCTGTAATTTTTAGGGATTGTGAGATCTTTTTAGTTTTTATGTATCAGGTTTTGCAATCGTCGGGAAAAGTGGGAGGCGGGGGATTTTTAACAAAGTGTTGACTCCAATCCATAAGTCATTTCTTAGGGTAATATTGCCCGTTACGCTTGATAAATAACTTTACAATCATCTATGATCGTTAGGTCAGGTTTTTAAAATGGGTAAAATAATGGCTTGTTTGACTCGGGTAAATATCCCACAGCACGTTTACGGTAGAATTCATTGAGCGTTTGTTATTCTTTTTAAAAGGTTTGGATCCATACATGATTTGCATCTTTAACTTGTTTCAAGCATGCATATCCATTTTTAAAGCATGTGTGGAAGAAATCTCTTTCTTATAAAATTCCAAGCTGTTAGGGTTAAACTGGTGAAATTTCCCAAACTTGGACAACAAAACTTTTGTGTTCATTTGTCGTGTGTGAATAAAAAAAATTTCATTACATTTGTTATTTTTTTAAATTTTTCCATAAACTCTATAATTTTCAATTTGTTGTGACCTATTTGCCTTTTTGGTTTACGGGATGAAGGGAGAGTGAAAACTAAAAGTTTTTATTTAAGAAAAAAGAGTACGTATACAATGGAATTGCACAATAAACAAATGCAGGGTGAGATAATTCCATAGAGTGTCTGTAATTTTTAGGGATTGTGAGCTCTTTTTAGTTTTTATATATCAGGTCTGGCAATCATTGGGAAAAGGGGAAGGCGGGGGATTTTTAATTGAGTGTTGACTCCCAATCAATATGTCATTTCTTAGGGTAATATATTATGCATGATAAATCACTTTACAATCATCTATGATTGTTAGGTTAGCTTTTTGTAAATGGGCAAAATTATGGCTTGTTTTACTCGGGTAAATATCCCACCGCACGTTCACTTAAGAATTTAATGAGCGTTTGTTATTCTCTTTAAAAGGTTTTGATCCAAAGGTCATTTTCATCTTGAACATGTTTCAAGCATGCATATCGCTTTTTAAAGCATGTGTGGAAGAAATCTATTTTTTCTAAAATTCCAAGCTGTTAGGGTCAACAACTTGTGGAATTTGCCAAACTTGGACAACAAAACTTTTGTGTTCATTAGTCGGGTGTAAATAATTTTTATTTACTGACTTTTATTATTTTTTAAAAATTTTTTCCTACATAAACTCTAAAATTTTCATTTTGTTGTGATCTATTTGCCATTTTGGTTGACGGAATGAAGGGAGAGCAAAAAGTCAAAGTTTAGATTGAATAAAAAAGAGTACATCTAAAAGAGAAATGCAAAATGCACAAATGTAGAGAGAGATAATTCCAAAGAGTGTTTGTAATTTTTGGGGATTGTAAATACTTTCTAGTTTTTATATATTAGGTTATGCAATCGTCGGGAAAAGGGGGAAGCGGGGGATTTTTAGCTGAGTGTTGACTCCCAATCCATAAGTCATTTCTTAGGGTAATGTAGCCCGTTATGCATGATAAATCACCTTACAATCATCTATGATCGTGAGGTCAACTTTTTGTAAATGGGCAAAATAATGGCTTGTAGGCTCGGGTAAATATCCCACCGCCCCTTCACTTGAGAATTTAATGAGCGTTTGTTATTCTCTTTAAAAGGTTTTGATGCATAGGTGATTTTCATATTTAACTTGTTTCAAGCATGCATATCCATTTTTAAAGCATGTGTGGAAGAAATCTTTTTCTTACAAAATTCCAAGTTTTTAGGGTTGAACTAGTGGAATTTCCAAAACTTGGACAACAAACCTTTTGTGTTCATTTGTAGTGTGAGAATAACTTTTCTTTACTTACATTTGTTATTGTTTTAAATTTTTTCCATAAATAAACTCTAAAATTTTCATTCTGTTGTGATCATTTTCCTTTTTGGTTTACGGGATGAAGGGAGAGTGAAAACTCAAACTTTTGATTTAAGAAAAAAGAGTACATCTAAAATGGATATGCACAACGCACAAATGTAGAGAGATATAATTCCAAAGAGTGTCTGTAATTTTTAGGGATTGTGATCTCTTTTTTATTTTTGTATATCAAGATTTGCAATCGTCGAGAAAAAGGGGAGGTGGGGGATTTTAAAATGAGTGTTGACTCCCAATCCATAAGTCATTTCTTAGGGTAATATAGCCCGTTAGGCATGATAAATCACTTTACAATCATCTATGATCATTTGGTCAGCTTTTTTGTAAATGGGCAAAATAATGGCTTGTTTTACTCGGCTAAATATCCCACCGAACGTTCACTTGAGAATTTAATGAGCGTTTATTATTCTCTTTAAAAGGTTTGGATCCGTTTGGATTTGCATCTTTAATATGTTTCAAGCCTTCATATCCATTTTTCAAGCATGTGTGAAAGAAATCTCTTTCTTATAAAATTCCAAGCTGTTAGGGTCAACAAATAGTGGAATTTCCCAAACTTGGACAACAAAACTTTTGTTTTCATTTGTGGATGTTTGAATAAATTTTCTTTACTTACATTTGTTGTTGTTTTAAATTTTTTCCATACAGAAACTCTAAAATTTTTGATTTTCTTGTGATCTTTTTGCCTTTTTGGTTTACTGGATGCAGGGATAGCGAAAACTGAAAGTTTTGATTTAAAAAAAAAGAGTACATCTAAAATGGAAATGCACAATGCACAAATGTAGGGAGGGATAATTCCAAAGAGTGTTTTTAATTTTTGGGGATTGTAAGCTCTTTTTAGTTTTTATATATCACGTTTTCCAATCATCGAGAAAAGGGGGAGGCAGGGGATTTTTAGCCAAGTGTTGACTCCCAATCCATAAGTCTTTTCTTAGGGTAATATAGCCCATTACACATGATAAATCAGTTCACAATCATATATGATCGTAAGATCAGTTATTGTAATTGGGCAAAATAATGTCTTGTTTGACTCAGGTAAATGTCCCACCGCACGTTCTCTTGATAATTTAATGTGCGTTTGTTCTTCTCTTTAAAAGTTTCTGATCCATAGGTGATTTTCATCTTGAACTTGTTTCAAGCATGCATACCCATTTTTAAAGCATGTGCGGAAGAGATCTCTTTCTTATAAAATTCCAAGCTTTTATGGTTGAACTAGTGGAATTTCCCAAACTTGGACAACAAAACATTTGTGTTCATTTGTGGTGGCCAAATAAATTTTCTTTACTTGCATTTTTTATTGTTTTAAATTTTTTCCATACATAAACTCCATCATTTTCATTTTGATGTGATCAATTTACCTTTTTGGTTTACGGGATGAAGGCAGAGCGAAAAATCAAAGTTTTGATTTAATAAAAAAGACTACATAAAAAAAGGAAATGCACAATGCACAAATGTAGAGAGACATAATTCCAAAAAGTGTTTTTTATTTTTAGGCATTGTAAGCACTTTTTAGTTTTTATATATCAGGTTTTCCTATAGTCGGGAAAAGAGGGAGGGGGAAATTTTTAACTGAGTGTTGACTCCCAATCCATAAGTCATTTCTTAGTTAAATATAGCTCGTTATGCATGATAAATCACTTTACAATCATCTAAGATCGTCATTTCAGCTTTTTGTAAATGGGCAAAATAATGGTTGCTTGAATCGGGTAAATATCCCATTGCATGTTAACTTAAGAATTTAATGTGCGTTTGTTATTCTCTTTAAAAGGTTTGGATCGACAGGTTATTTGAATCTTTAACATTATTCAAGCATGCATATCCATTTTTTAAGCATGTGTGGAAGAAATCTCTTTCTTATAAAATTCCAAGCTGTTAGGGTTGAACTAGTGGAATTTCCCAATCTTGGAAAAGAAAACTTTTGTGTTCATTTGTGGTGTGTGAATGAATTTTGTTTACTTACATTTGAGATTGTATTAAACTTTTTCCATACGTTAACTCAAAAATTTTCATTTTGTTCTGATCTATTTGCCTTTTTGGTTTAGGGAATGAAGGTTGAGCGAAAACTCAAAGTTTTGATTTAAGAAAAAAGAGTGCATCTAAAATAAAAATGCACAATGAACAAATGTAGAGAGACAAAATTCCAAAGAGTGTCTGTAATTTTTAGGGATTGTGAGCTCTTTTTAGTTTTTGTATATTAGGTTTTGCAATCGTCGGGAAAAGGGGGAGGCGGGGGGTTTTTAACCAAGTGTTGACTCCCAATCCATAAGTCATTTCTTAGGGTAATAGAGCCCGTTACACATGATAAATCACTTTACAATCATCTATGATCGTTAGGTCAACTTTTTGTAAATGGGCAAAATAATGGCTTGTTTGACTCGGGTAAATGTCCCACGGCACGTTCACTTTAGAATTTAATGATTGTTTGTTATTCTCTTTAAGAGGTTTGGATCCATAGGTGATTTTCATCTTTAACAAGTTCAAAGCATGCATATCCATTTTTAAAGCATGTGTGGAAGAAATCACTTTCTTTAAAATTCCAAGTTGTTAGGATTGAACTAGTGGAATTTCCCAAACTTGGGCAACAAAACGTTTGTGTTCATTTGTGGTGTGTGAATAAATTCTCTTTACTTACATTTATTATTGTATTAAAATTTTTCCACACATAAACTCTCAAATTTTCATTTTGTATTGATCTATTTGCCTTTTTGGTTTGCGGGATGAAGGCAAAATGAAAACTCAAAGTTTTGATTGAAGAAAAAAGAGTACATCTAAAATGGAAATGCACAATTCCATAATGTAGAGAGATAATTCCAAAGAGTGTCTGCAATTTTAAGGGATTGTGAGCTCTTTTTAATTTTTATATATCAGGTTTTGCAATCGTCAGGAAAAGGGGGAGGCGGGGGATTTTAAAATGAGTGTTGACTCTCAATCCATAAGTCATTTCATAGGGTAATATAGCCTGTTACGCATGATAAATCACTTTACAATCTTCTTTGATCGTTAGGTCAACTTTTTTTAAATGAGCAAAATAATGGCTTGTTTGACTCTAGTAAATGTCCCACTGCACGTTCACTTGATAGTTTAATGTGCGTTTGTTATTCTCTTTAAAAGGTTTGGATCCGTAGGTGATTTTCGTCTTTATGATGTTTCAAGCATGCATATCCATTTTTAAAGCATGTGTGGAAGAAATATCTTTCTTACAAAATTCCAAGTTGTTAGGCTCAATAACTGCTAGAATTTCCCAAACTGGGGCAACAAAACTTTTGTGTTCATTTGTGGTGTGTGAATATATTTTTTTTACTTAGATTTGTTATTGTTTTAAATTTTTTCCATATATAAACTCTAAAATTTTCATTTTGTTGTGATCTATTTGCCTTTTTGGTTGACGGGATGAAGGGAGAACGAAAACTCAAAGTTTTGATTTAAGAAAAAAGAGTAGATCTAAAATGGAAATGCACAATTCACAAATGTAGAGAGAGATAATTCCAAAGAGAGTCCGTAAATTTTAGGGATTGTGAGCTCTTTTTATTTTTTATATATCAGGTTTTGCAATCGTCGGGAAAAGGGGGAGGCTGGGGATTTTTAACTTAGTGTTGACTCTCAATCTATAAGTCATTTCTTAGGGTAATATAGCCCCTTACGCATGACAAAATGACTTTTCCATCATCTATGATCGTTAGGTCAGCTTTTTGTAAATGGGCAAAATAATGACTTGTTTGACTCGAGTAAATATGCCACCGATCGGTCACTTGATAATTTAATGATCATTTGTAATTCTATTTAAAAGGTTTGGATCGGTAGGTGATTTGCATCTTTAACATGTTTCAAGCATGCATATCCATTTTTAAAGCATGTGTGGTAGAAATCTCTTTCTTATAAAATTCCAAGTTGTTAGGGTAAACAACTAGTGGAATTTCCCAAACTTTGACAACAAAACATTTGTGTTTATTTGTGGTGTGTGAATAAATTTTCTATAGTTACATTTGCTATTGTTTTAAATTTTTTTGATACATAAAGTCTAAAAGTTTCATTTTGTTGTGATCTATTGGCCTTTTTGGTTTAAGGGATGAAAGGAGAGAGAAAACTCAAAGTTTTGATTGAAGAAAAAACAGTACATCTAAAAAGGAAATACACAATGCATAAATGTAGAGAGTGATAATGCCAAAGAGTGTCTATAATTTTTAGGGATTGTAAGCTTTTTTTAGTTTTTATATATCAGGTTTTGCAATCGTCGGAAAAAGGGGGAGGTGGGGGATTTTTAATTGAGTGTTGACTCCCAATCCATAAGTCATTTCTTATGGTAATATAGCCCGTTACGCATGATAAATCACTTTACAATCATCTATGATCGTTAGGTCAGCTTTTTTTAAATGGGCAAAATAATGGTCGTTTGACTTGAGTAAATATCCCACAACATGTTCACTTGAGAATTTAATGAGCGTTTGTTATTCTCTTTAAAAGGTTCGGATGCATAGGCGATTTGCATCTTTAACATGTTTCAAGCATGCATATCCATTTTTAAAGCATGTGTGGATGAAATCGCTTTCTTATAAAATTCCTAGCCGTTAAGGTGGAACTAGTGGAATTTCCCAAACTTGGACAACAAAACTTTTGTGTCCATTTGTGGTGTGTCAATAATTTTTTTTTTACTTACATTTGTTATTGATATAAAATTTTTCCATACATAAACTCTAAAATTTTCATTTTGTTGCGATCTATTTGCCTATTTTGTTTACGGGATGAAGGGAGAGCAAAAACTCAATGTTTTGATTTAAAAAAAAAGAGTACATCTAAAATGGAAATGCAAAATGCACAAATGTAGAGAGGTATAATTCCAAAGAGTGTCTGTAATTTTTAGGGATTGGGAGATCTTTTTAGTTTTTGTATATCAGGTTTTGCAACCGTCTGGAAAAGGGGGAGGCGGGGGATTTTTAACTGAGTGTTGACTCCAATACCATAAGTGATTTCTTAGGGTAATATAGCCCGTTACGCATGATAAATCACTTTACAATCATCTAAGTCAACTTTTTTTAAATGTGAAAAAAATGGCTTGTTTGACTCGGGTAAATATCGCACAGCACGTTCACTCTAGAATTTAATGACCGTTTGTTATTCTATTTAAAATATTTTGATCGATAGGTGATTTGCATCTTTAACATGTTTCAAACATGCATATTCATTTTTAAAGCATGTGGGGTAGAAATCTCTTTCTTATAAAACTCCAAGCAGTTAGGGTTGAAGTAGTGAAATTTCACTACATTGGACAACAAAACTTTTGTGTTCATTTGTGGTGTGTGAATAAATTTTATTTACTTACTTTTTTTATTGTTTTAAATTTTTTCCATACATAATCTCTAAAATTTTCATTTTGTTGTGATCTATTTGCCTTTTTGGTTTACGGGATGAAGGGAGAGGGAAAACTCAATGTTTTCCTTTAAGAAAAAAGAGTACATCTAAAGTGGAACACAATGCACAAATGTAGAGAGAGATAATTCCAAAGAGTGTCTGTAATTTTTAGGGATTATGAGCTCCTTTTAGTTTTTGTATATAAGGTTTTTCAATCGTTGGGGAAAAGGGGGAGGCATAGAATTTTTAACCGAGTGTTGAATCCCATTCCATAAGTCATTTCTTAGGGTAATATAGCCCGTTACGCATGATAAATCAATTTACAATCATCTATGATCATTAGGTCAACTTTTTATAAATGGGCAAAATAATAGCTTGTTTGACTCGGGTAAATATCCCACAACACGTTCACTTGAGAATTTAATGAGCGTTTGTTATTCTCTTTAAAAGGTTTGGATCCATAGGTGATTTGCATCTTTAACATGTTTCAAGCATGCATATCCATGTTTAAAGCATGTGCGGAAGAAATCTCTTTCTTATAAAATCCCAAGTTGTTAAGGTTGAACTAGTGAAATTTCACAAACTTGGACAACAAAACATTTGTGTTCATTTGTGGTGTGTGAATAAATTTTCTTTAAGTACATTTGTTATTGTTTTAAATTTTTTCCATACATAAACTCTAAAATTTTCATTTTGTTGTGATCTATTTGCCTTTTTGGTTTACGGGATGAAGGGAGAGTGAAAACTCAAAGTTTTGATTTATGAAAACTGAGAACATCTAAATTGAAAATTCACAATGCACAAATATGGAGAGAGATAATTCCAAAGAGTGTCTGTAATTTTTAGAGATTGCGAGCTCTTTTTAGTTTTTATGTATCAGGTTTTGCAATCGTTAGGAAAAGCGGGAGGCGGGGGATTTTTAACTGAGTGTTGACTCCAATCCATAAGTCATTTCTTAGGGTAATATAGCCCATTACACATGATAAATCACTTTACAATCATCGATGATCGTTAGGTCAGTTTTTTAAAATGGGCAAAATAGTGGCTTATTTGACTCGGGTAAATATCCCATAGCACGTTCACTTAAGAATTTAATGAGCGATTGTTATTCTCTTTAAAAGGTTTTTATCCAAAGGTCGTTTGAATCTTTAACATGTTTCAAGCATGCATATCCCTTTTTAAAGCATGTGTGGAAGAAATCTCTTTTTTCTAAAATTCCAAGATGTTAGGGTCAACAACTTGTGGAATTTGGCAAAAATGGACAACAAAACTTTTGTGTTCATTTGTGGGGTGTGAATAAGTTTTATTTACTGACATTTGTTATTGTTTTAATTTTTTTCCATACATAAACTCTAAAATTTTCATTTTTTTGTGATCTATTTGCCGTTTTGGTTTACGGGATGAAGGAAGAGCGAAAACTCAAAGTTTAGATTGAAGAAAAAAGAGTACATCTAAAAGAGAAATGCAAAATGCACAAATGTAGAGAGAGATAATTCCAAAGAGTGCTTGTAATTTTTGGGGATTGTAAACTCTTTCTAGTTTTTATATATTAGGTTATGCAATCGTCGCGAAAAGGGGGAATCGGGGGATTTTTAACTGAGTGTTGACTCCCAATCCATAAGTCATTTCTTAGGGTAATATAGCCCATTATGCATGATAAATCACCTTACAATCATCTATGATTGTGAGGTCAACTTTTTGTAAGTGGGCAAAATAATGGCTTGTTTGACTCGGGTAAATATCCCACCGCCCGTTCACTTGAGAGTTTAATGAGCATTTGTTATTCTCTTTAAAAGGTTTTAATCCATAGGTGATTTGCATATTTAACATGTTTCAAGCATGCATATCCATTTTTAAAGCATGTGTGGAAGAAATCTCTTTCTTATAAAATTCCAAGTTTTTAGGGTTGAACTAGTGGAATTTCCCAAACTTGGATAACAAAACTTTTGTGTTCATTTTTGGTGTGAGAATAACATTTGTTTACTTCCTTTTTTTATTATTTTAAATTTTTTCCATAAATAAACTCGAAAATTTTCATTCTGTCGTGATCTATTTGCCTTTTTGGTTTACGGGATGAAGGGAAAGCGAAAACTCAAAGTTTTAATTTAAAAAAAAAAGAGTACATCTAAAATGGAAATGCACAACGCACAAATGTAGAGAGATATAATTCCAAAGAGTGTCTGTAATTTTTAGGGATTGTGACCTCTTTTTTGTTTGTGTATATCAGGATTTGCAATCGTCAGGAAAAGGGGGAGGTGGGGGATTTTTAACTGAGTGTTGACTCCCAATCCATAAGTCATTTATTAGGGTAATATAGGCCGTTAGGCATGATAAATCACTTTACAATCATCTATGATCGTTAGGTCAGTTTTTTGTAAATGGGCAAAATAATGGCTTGTCTGACTCGGGTAAATATCCCACCGCACATTCACTTGAGAATTTAATGAGCGTTTATTATTCTATTTAAAAGGTTTGGATCCGTATGTGATTTGCATCTTTAATATGTTTCAAGCCTGTATATCCATTTTTCAAGAATGTGTGGAAGAAATCTCTTTCTTATAAAATTCCAAGCTGTTAGGGTCAACAACTAGTGGAATTTCCCAAACTTGGACAACGAAACTTTTGTTTTCATTTAATGTGTTTGAATAAATTTTCTTTACTTACATTTATTGTTGTTTTAAATTTTTTCCATACATAAACTCTAAAATCTTTGATTTTCTTGTGATCTTTTTTCCTTTTTGGTTTATTGGATGAAGGGATAGCGAAAATTGAAAGTTTTTATTTAACAAAAAAGAGTACATCTGAAATGGAAATGCACAATGCACAAATGTAGGGAGAGATAATTCTAAAGAGTGTTTTTTATTTTTAGGGATTGTAAGCTCTTTTTAGTTTTTATATATCACGTTTTCCAATCATCAAGAAAAGGGGGAGGTAGGGGATTTTTAGCCATGTGTTGACTCCCAATCCATAAGTCTTTCCTTAGGGTAATATAGCCCGTTACACATGATAAATCAGTTTACAATCATCTATGATCGTAAGATCAGCTTATTGTAAATCGACAAAATGATGTCTTGTTTGACTCAGGTAAATGTCCCACCACACGTTCTCTTGATAATTTAATGAGCGTTTGTTATTCTCTTTAAAAGGTTCTAATTCGTAGGTAATTTTCAATTTTAACAAGTTTCAAGCATGCATATGCATTTTTAAAGCATGTGCGGAAGAAATCTTTTTCTTATAAAATTCCAATCTTTTGATGGTTGAACTCGTGGAATTTCCCAAACTTGGACAACAAAATATTTGTGTTCATTTTTGGTGGGTAAATAAATTTTCTTTACTTGCATTTTTTATTGTTTTAAATTTTTTTCCACACATAAACTCCAAAATTTTCATTTTGATGTGATCTATTTGCCTTTTTGGTTTACGGGATGAAGGCAGAGTGAAAACTCAAAGTTTTGATTTAAGAAAAAAGACTACATAAAAAAATGGAAATGCACAATGCACAAATGTAGAGAGACATAATTCCAAAAAGTGTTTTTTATTTTTAGGCATTGTAAGCTCTTTTTAGTTTTTATATATCAGGTTTTCCTATCGTCAGGAAAAGAGGGAGGGGGGGGGGGGGGGGGGGGGGATTTTTAACTGTGTGTTGACTCCCAATCAATAAATCATTTCTTAGGTAAATATAGCTCGTTACGCATGATAAATCGCTTTACAGTCATCTATGATCGTTAGGTCAACTTTTTGTAAATGGGCAAAATAATGGTTGTTTGAATCGGGTAAATATACCACAACATGTTCACTTAAGAATTTAATGAGCGTTTGTTATTCTCTTTAAAAGGTTTGGATCGATAGGTTATTTGAATCTTTAACATGTTTCAAGCATGCATATCCATTTTTAAAGCATGTGTGGAAGAAATCTGTTTCTTATAAAATTCCAAGCTATTAGGGTTGAACTAGTGGAATTTCCCAAACTTGGAAAAGAAAACTTTTGTGTTCATTTGTGGTGTGTGAATGAATTTTATTTACTTACATTTGAGATTGTATTAAACTTTTTCTATACGTAAACTCTAAAATTTTCATTTTGTTCTGATCTATTTGCCTTTTTGGTTTAAGGGATGAAGGTTGAGCAAAAACTCAAAGTTTTGATTTAAGAAAAAAGAGTGCATCTAAAATAGAAATTTAAAATGCACAAATGTAGAGAGACATAATTCCAAAGAGTGTCTGTAATTTTTAGGGATTGTGAACTCTTTTTAGTTTTTGCATATTTGGTTTTGCAATCGTCGGGAAAAGGGGGAGGCGGGGGATTTTTAACTGAGTGTTGACTCCCAATCCATAAGTCATTTCTTAGGGTAATATAGCCCGTTACACATGATAAATCACTTTACAATCATCTATGATCATTAGGTCAACTTTTTGTAAATGGGCAAAATAATGGCGTGTTTGACTCGGGTAAATGTCCCACGGCACGTTCACTTTAGAATTTAATGATTGTTTGTTATTCTCTTTAAAAGGTTTGGATCCATAGGTGATTTTCATCTTTAACATGTTGAAAGCATGCATATCCATTTTTAAAGCATGTGTGGAAGAAATCTCTTTCTTTAAAATTCCCAAGTTGTTAGGATTGAACTAGTCGAATTTCCCAAACTTGGACAACAAAACATTTGTATTCATTTGTGGTGTGTGAATAATTTTCTTTACTTACATTTGTTATTGTTTTAAATTTTTTCCATACATAAACTCTCAAATTTTCATTTTGTAGTGAACTATTTGCCTTTTTGGTTTACGGGATGAAGGCAAAACGAAAACTCAAAGTTTTGATTGAAGAAAAAAGAGTACATCTAAAATGGAAATTCAAAATTCACTATTGTAGAGAGATATAATTCCAAAGAGTTTCTTTAATTTTAAGGGATTGTGAGCTCTGTTTAGTTTTTATATATCAGGTTTTGCAATCGTCTGGAAATGGGGGAAGCGGGGGATTTTTAATTGAGTGTTGACTCCCAATCTATAAGTCATTTCTTAGGGTAATATAGCCCGTTACGCATGACAAAATGACTTTTCCATCATCTATGATCGTTAGGTCAGCTTTTTGTAAATGGGCAAAATAATGGCTTCTTTGACTAGAGTAAATATGCCACCGATCGTTCACTTGATAATTTAATGATCGTTTGTTATTCTCTTTAAAAGGTTTGGATCGGTAGGTGATTTGCATCTTTAACATGTTTCAAGCATGCATATCCATTTTTAAAGCATGTGTGGAAGAAATCTCTTTCTTATAAAATTCCAAGCTGTTAGGGTAAATTCCCAAACTTTGACAACAAAACATTTGTGTTTATTTGTGGTGTGTGAATAAATTTTCTATACTTACATTTGTTATTGTTTTAAATTTTTTCTTTACATAAACTCTAAAAGTTTCATTTTGTTGTGAGCTATTGGCCTTTTTGGTTTACAGGATGAAGGGAAAGAGAAAACTCAAAGTTTTGATTGACGAAAAAAGAGTACATCTAAAAAGGAAATACACAATGCATAAACGTAGAGAGTGATAAAGCCAAAGAGTGTCTATAATTTTAAGGGATTGTAAGCTTTTTTTAGTTTTTATATATCAGGTTTTGCAATCATCGAAAAAAGGGGGAGGTGGGGGATTTTTAATTGAGTGTTGACTCCCAATCCATATGTCATTTCTTAGGGTAATATAGCCCGTTACGCATGATAAATCACTTTACAATCATCTATGATCGTTAGGTCAGCTTTTCGTAAATGGGCAAAATAATGGTCGTTTGACTTGAGTAAATATCCCACAACACGTTCACTTGAGAATTTAATGAGCGTTTGTTATTCTCTTTAAAAGGTTCGGATCCATAGGTGATTTGCATCTTTAACATATTTCAAGCATGCATATCCATTTTTAAAGCATGTGTGGATGAAATCGCTTTCTTATAAAATTCCAAGCCGTTAGGGTGGAACTAGTGGAATTTACCAAACTTGGACAGCAAAACTTTTGTGTCCATTTATGGTGTGTGAATAAAATTTTTTTTACTTACATTTGTTATTGTTATAAAATTTTTCAATACATAAACTCTAAAAGTTTCATTTTGTTGTGATCTATTTGCGTATTTTGTTTACAGGATGAAGGGAGAGCGAAAACTCAATGTTTAGATTTTTTTAAAAAAAAGTACATCTAAAATGGAAATGCACAATGCACAAATGTAGAGAGACATAATTCCAAAGAGTGTCTTTAATTTTTAGGGATTGTGAGATCTTTTTAGTTTTTGTATTTCAGGTTTTGCAACCGTCGGGAAAAGGGGGAGGCGGGGGATTTTTAACTGAGTGTTGACTCCCATTCCATAAGTGATTTCTTAGGGTAATATAGCCTGTTACTCATGATAAATCACTTTACAATCATCTATGATCATTAAATCAACTATTTGTAAATGGGGAAAATAATGGCTTGTTTGACTCGGGTCAATATCACACAACATGTTCACTTGCGAATTTAATGAGCATTTGTTATTTTATTTAAAATCTTTGGATTGATAGGTGATTTGCATCTTTAACATGTTTCAAACATGGATATTCATTTTTAAAGCATGTGGGGAAGAAATCTCTTTCTTTTAAAATTCCAGGCAGTTAGGGTTGAAGTAGTGAAATTTCATTAACTTGGACAACAAAACTTTTGTGTTCATTTGTGGTGTGTATATAAATTTTCTTTACTTACTATTTTTATTGTTTTAAATTTTTTCCATACATAATCTCTAAAATTTTCATTTTGTTGTGATCAATTTGCCTTTTTGGTTTACGGGATGAAGGGAGGGTGAAAATTCAAAGTTTTAATTGAAGAAAAAGAGTACATCTAAAATGGAAATGAACAAATCACAAATGTAGAGTGAGATAATTCCAAAGAGTGTCTGTAATTTTTAGGGATTGTGAGCTCCTTTTAGTTTTTATATATATGGTTTTGCAATCGTCTTGAAAAGGGGGAGGCGGGGGATTTTTAACTGAGTGTTGACTCCCAATCTATAAGTCATTTCTTAGGGTAATATAGCCCGTTACGCAAGATAAATCACTTTACAATCAACTGTGATTGTTGGGTCAGATTTTTTGTAAATGGGAAAAATAATGGTTGTTTGACTCGGGTAAATATCCCACATCATGTTCACGTGAGATTTTAATGAGCGTTTGTTGTTCTCATTAAAAGGTTTGGATCCAACGGTCACTTGCATCTTTAACATGTTTCAAGCAAGCATATCCATTTTTAAAGGATGTGTGGAAGAAATCTCTTTCTTATAAAATTCCAAGCTGTTTGGGTCAACATCTAGTGGAATTTCCCAAACATGGACAACAAAACTTTTGTGTTCATTTGTGGTGTGTGAATAAATTTTCTTTATTTATATTTTTTATTATTTTAAATTTTTCTGTACATAAACTCTAAAATTTTCATTTTGTTGTGATCAATTTGCCGTTTTGGTTTACGGGATGAAGGGAGAGAGAAAACTCAAAGTTTTGATTAAAGAAAAAAGACTACATCTAAATTGGAAATTCAAAATGCACAAATGTAGAGAGATATAATTCCAAAGAGTGCTTGTAAATATTGGGATTGTAAGCTGTTTTGAGTTTTTATATATCAGGTTTTGCAATCGTCGGGAAAAGGGGGAAGCGAGGGATTTTTAAATGAGTGTTGACACCCAATCCATAAGTCATTTCTTAGGGTAATATAGCCCATTACGCATGATAAATCACTTTACAATCATCTATGATCGTTAGGTCGGCTTTTTCTAAATGGGCAAAATAATGGTTGTTTGACTCGAGTAAATATCCCACCGCACGTTCACTTGAAAATTTAATGAGCGTTAGTTATTCTCATTAAAAGGTTTGGATCCATAGGTGATTTGCATCTTTAACATGTTTCAAACATGCATATCCATTTTTAAAACATGTGTGGAAGAAATCTCTTTCTTATAAAATTCCAAGCTGTTAGGGTTGAGCTAGTGGAATTTCCAAAACTTGGACAACAAAACTTTTGTGTTCATTTGTGATGTGTGAATAAATTTTCTTTACTTATATTTGTTATTGTTTTAATTTTTTTTGATACATAAACTCTTAAATTTTCATTTTGTTATGATCTATTTGCCTTTTTGGTCTACGGGATGAACGGAGAACGAAAACTCAATGTTTTGATTAAAGAAAAAATAATACATCTAAAATGGATATGCACAATGCACTAATGTAGAGAGAGATAATTCTAAATAATGTCTGTAATTTTTAGTGATTGTAAGCTCTTTTTAATTTTTATGTATCAGGTTTTGCGATCGTTGAGAAACGGGGGAGGCGGGGGAGTTTTAACTGACTGTTGACTCCAAATCCATAAGTCATTTCTTTGGGTAATATAGCCCGTTATGCATGATAAATCACTTTACAATCATCTATGATCGTGAGGTCATCCTTTTTTAAATGGGCAAAATAATGGCTTGTTTGACTCGGCTAAATATCCCACCGTACGTTCACTTGAAAATTTAATGAGCGTTTGTTATTCTGTTTAAAAAGTTTGGATCCTTAGGTGATTTGCATCTTTAACATGTTTCAAGCTTGCATATCCATTTTTAAAGCATGTGTGGAAGAAATATCTTCCTTACAAAAGGCCAAGCTATTAGGGTCAACAACTAGTGGAATTTCCAAAACTTGGACGACAAAACTTTTGTGTTCATTTGTGGTGTGTGAATAAATTTTCTTTACTTACATTAGTTATTGTTTTAAATTTTTTCCATACATAAACCCTAAAATTTTCTTATTGATGAGATCTATTTGCCTTTTTGGTTTACGGGATGAAGGGAGAACGAAAACTCAAAGTTTTGATTGAAGAAAAAAGTGTACATCTAAAATGGAAATGCACAATGCACAAATGTAGAGAAAGATTATTACAAAAAGTGTCTGTAATTTTTAAGGATTGTAAGCTATTTTTAGTTTTTATATATCAGGTTTTGCAATCGTCGGGAAATGGGGGAGGCGGGGGATTTTTAACTGAGTGTTGAGTCCCAATCCATATGTTATTTCTTAGGGTAATATAGCCCTTTACGCATGATAAATCACTTTACAATCATCTATGATCGTTAGGTCAGCTTTTTGTAAAGGGGCAAAATAATGGTTGTTTGACTCGGGTAAATATCCCATAACACGTCAACTTGATAATTTAATGAGCGTTTGTTATTCTCTTTAAAAGGTTTGGATCCATAGCTGATTTGCATCTTTAACATGTTTCAAGCGTGCATATCCATTTTTAAAGCATGTCTGGAAGAAATCTCTTTCTTATAAAATTCCAAGCAGTTAGGGTTGAACAAGTGGAATTTCCCAAAGGTCGACAACAAAAGTTTTGTCTTCAAAAAATGGAAATCCACAATGGACAATTGTAGACAGAGATAATTCCAAAGAGTGACTGTAATGTTTAGGGATTGTGAGCTCTTTTTAGTTTTGATTTATTAGGTTTTGTAATTGTCGTGAAAAGGGGGAGGCATGGGATTTTTC